>NW_011888785.1:19160928-19166973 GCF_000151845.1 Pteropus vampyrus | reverse complement strand
TTATTCATCTAACAGAATTGAATATTTGCAAAAGCAAATCCACATTACACTTGCTTTGGAATTTCTAATGAGAAATAAGATATAAATGTTCTGATTATTTAAACCACTTTGAGTTGTTTTCTGCAACTTGCAGCTTAGAGCGTCCTAGCTAGTTCTCCCACATAAAGTTAATAGTAAAATGTATTCCAAAAACAAATGAAACAAGCACTTAGACCAGGGGTCCCCAACCCCCAGGCTGTGGACCAGTACCTGTCAGTGGCCTGTTAGGAATTGGGCTTCACAGTAGGAGGTGAATGACGGGTGAGCGAATGAAACTTCATCTGTATTTGCAGCCACTCCCCAGGACAAGTATCACTGCCTCAGCTCCACCTCAGATCATCAGGCATTAGATTCTCATTGGAGTATCTGTCCCTGGTGCCAAAAAGATTGGGGACTGCTGATTTAAAATATAGTTATAGGGTTTCTAAATGGTGATGTAAGCATCAGATACTATAGGAAACTGCTTATGGTGCCTGAATTAATGTAACTTTTGTTTGATCATTCTGTTTACATTTCAAGCAACTGTAGGTATGGTGCTTGTCATTGTCGGCCTATGTGTTCATAAATTCACGTTCTTTTTAATAGTTAGGATAGTTTTGGCATGGTGACCTTTAGATAACTGTAAGAAAGATTTTTTAGTTGGCTGAATGTCTATTAATAGAGTAGTAGGTTTAGAAATGTCAACTGATGGTATTGGCAACAATTCTACGCCAACAGGAATCCCCAGTTTGGGATGCGGTGAAGAAGGAAACTTTATTCAGTGTAAACAGCTCAATTAGAAACATCACAGTTGTGAAACTTCAGGGCTGTGAGGAGGGCCTGGAGCGAGGCAGCAGCTCTCCACTAGACAGCTCTGCTCTGTTCTGTCTGCTCTGCTCTTGTGAAACGTCTTCAGTGTTTGTCTTTGGTGTTTCAACTCCAACCAGAGGAACACAGTTTCCTATCTTTGATGGAAAGGGAAAGTGCACCCCCCAAGCCAGAGAGGAAGCTGGCTTATATAGAGTGAGGAAGTCCCCATTCCTGATGAGTCTGTACTCATGCAAATGAGACTCTAAATCCTTGCAGTTTGATTGGCCTAAAAGGCACTGTCCTGATTGGTCAGAATGAAGCCGCTCTGATTGGTCAGAGAAGATGCTGATGGGACTATAACTGTGCAGCTTCGATTGTATGGAGAAAGCCTCAGTCCTGTAGGTTGAAATACAATTCCAGGAACTCTTTTATAAGGGCTGCCCCAGATGGCAGGTGGTTTAGTGCAGGCCTCTTTCTGAAGTGTGGTTTGGATAAAAGGTCCCAGTTTAGAAATGGCTGCTAGGCTCTGCTTTAAGATTTGAGCCCAGTTAGCCACCAGAAGCCCTTCTCAGTAAGTATCTTCTTTTTCAGGATCCACAGAAAATTTATAGCTTCATATATAATTTTTATTTATTAACGTTAATTTTATTTATATTTTAGTGCTTTAAAAATGTAGAGACTTTAATACTTTTTATAGAAGTTGTGTCTTGAGGCACCTCCATTAAAGGGGAAATTCTTCACATATATAGAATTAAAGAGAAGTATATTTAAGATGATGTAAACATTTAAAAATTTTAAGACAGTTGTTGTTTAGTAGAGTTTTCAAAAGAGAATTATTTGAAACTGCTGATGGTATATAACTTTTCATTTCTTTTAGCTTTCTTTGCCTCCTTTTTATTTTCGTGATGGAAACTTTTCTTATATGAAATAGCACATGTAACACATCAAAAAATGGTAAGGTACGGTAGCAAATTAAAACTATTTGATAAAAAGCTAAAGTAAAAAAAGAGAAGAATAAGATGTCTTTAAAATAATGGTGTGCTTGGAGTAGTTTCCTAGAACTCCTGTACTAGATCAATGGAATCAGCTCTGTTGAGCAACGGGGTGACAGGTGGTTTAGTCAGTCAACCTCATAACCTGTGTGTGGGGGGCCGGGGGGAGAGAGACAGAGACCTATAAAGTTTTATTTTTGTTTTAAAATTTGGGTTAAAGAATCATTAAAGCTAGGATGTGTAAACTTGATTTTTGACTACTTTACATTTTCAGGGTCTTCTTTAATCATTTCTTTTGTTGTTGCAGTGATTTACTGTCCTCTGAATACATAGAGAGACACATTGAACATGGAGGGAAGACTGTGGAAGTGAAAGTAAGTAAAGCTTTCCTCTCTCCAGGGGAAATATTTTCAGAATATTTTAAATACTGATTATGATTTTAATTTTCAGTGATACTTCTAATCTATAGTTTTGGGGATTTTTAGGAGCTCCAGTGGCGCAATTGGTTAGTGTGTGGTACGTATACAGTTTTGGGATTTTTATATTTCAGAATTTATCAAGGAAATGTATTACTCATATGGGAAAAAAATAAAACCTTTAGTTATCAGGAAACGAATTCTTATTATACTGTAGGAGTTGTCGGAGTTATGTTTTGTGGAATTAGTATAACTGTAATTGGTTCTTTTTTTTTATTATATCACAGAAAATAATTTATGAAATTTGCCTTTAAAATTATCACTGGGAAGGAAGAGGTGAAATCTTGGGTCCAGGATTCATGGCTTTGCATTCAGTTGGAGATGACTACCCCTGGTAAAATTATAAATTTATTAGGTCTTCTGAGAAGTCCCAGGGAGTTTAAAATCCCTGGACACAGAAATCTCAGGATACTGGTTTTTGTCAGGGAAGTTCTGAAAAGATTATACACAAATAAAAGGCTCTTCCAATTATAGACATAAGAATGTGGTTTTTTTTTCCAGTCTGCTGCTGATGTAATGTGAGGGCATATGAGACCAAACTCCACCAAAGGGTTTCTTTAGGTCCAATGTTCAGTTTGGTGAGTTTTAGCTAATTGTTTGGTGAGTTTAGCTAATTGTAACAGTGTTCAGACTGTGTATTCTGCCTGTCAGAATTATAAATGCCATTTATATATTTTTGCTTTCTTTTTCTGATTATAAATTTGATAGATATTCATTTTAGAAAAGTTCTAAGTAGAGAAAAAGGAAAAATTACCCTTAAACTCATCACTGAGAGGTAAACTTCATTTTCATTTTGATATATTTCCTTTCAGTGTTTTTTTGTTCTATGCCATATTTATATTTTTTCATGTAGCTGCTATGATACATATCTACAACATTGTATCTTGCTTAAAAAATAAACATTGTATCATGTTGTAAACATTTTCCCATTATTTTCTCTTAAAGCTGTTGTTCACTGCTTTTCAGTTTAAATATATTACCATCATAAAGCTTTTTATTCAAATTAAACTCTATATCACTAAATAACTAAATTACATTGTCCTATTTAAGCGACAACATGAAAAGAACTAGATTTTTCAATAATATGTTAACAAAAAAATTATTATGGAAAGTTTCAAACATATACAGAAATGAAAAGAATACTGTAATGAACTCCTACATGTCCATTTTCCAGAGTCGACGGTTATAAATATTTTGATGATCTCTCTCTCTCTCTCTCTGTGTGTGTGTGTGTGTGTGTTTAGTATTTAAAAGCAAATTCCAGGCACTGGGACATTTTCCCTGTAAATACATCTTTATATATCTACATATATAAGACAAAACAAAATCTGTTAATTTTTACAAGTGATGTAGATAGATATAGTTATGTTAGTCCTCCTAGAAAGTTATTTTAAACTTAAGGTTGGGTAATTGGAAGGTTGACTAATTTTTATCACTGTATCACTGGCTTAACTGCAGAAAGGATATCAGGATTCTTCTAGGTATGACATAGGAGAATGGAGCCATTTTGCTTATAGTTGGAAAAAAAATTACCTAGATTTATAATCTCCAGCTTCCTTTTATTATCATCCCTGTTTATTTAGCTTTACTTCTCTATTTTATGTAATGCTTTTCTGAATGCATTAAATTAAAGATGAAAGGAAATAGGCAGTCGACTATTTCTATTTATATCTGTCACTAAAATGACAAAATGCAAATATCAGCATGGAAGGAGAATCCAGCAAACAGCTGTCTGTTGTCTCTACGGTAATATCCCTTTTCAGGAAACTTGTACTTAATCCATAAAGTGTATTCCACTCTGAGGTCATTGGGCTCCATGGGTATGTGTAACACCCAAAGCACTGACTTGCTGATTTTCTAGCCAGAAAATTGCATTTTCTTCATTGATGGTTTACCTAACCCCAAGCCTGTCAGACTAGGGACATGATAAATCCAAAGTTCTTTCAAACCCTCGGGCCAGAGGATGCTTCTCCCTTTAAGAAAACCACTTTGATTTCACTCATCACCCCATTTGTTTCTAGTCCATTAAAAAAAATGGAATAGAGAATCTAACTCAAAATTCTCCTCTCTTTTTTTTCCCAGGAACCACACTGAAAGCGATTCCTGCCCACTAATTCAGTCCGTAGCCCCAGTTATTTTCCTGCTGGTTCCCTCTTTTTTTGCCCTCTGTGCTTAGCTCATTAGGGTGTTTCTTTTCATATGGACTCTGTTAGTTCTCCTTTCTTTATTAATGATTTGTAATTGTCTTAAGCTTTTCTTTTCATTATATGAGTCAAAAAATTATAAAATCATAGGTGTTTTTTTTGTTTGTTTGTTTGTTTTTTTTTTAGTTTTAATTTCTCTCTTAGTTTTTGTAGTTGCTAGGTCTGCCATAATAAAGTACCAGAGTCAGAATGGCTTAAACAACAGAAATTTATTTTTTCACAATTCCAAAGGCTAGAAGTCCAAGATCAAAGTGTCAACATGGTTGGATTCTTCTGAGGCCTCTCTCTTTGGCTTGTAGATAGCTGTCTTCTCCCTGTGTTTTCACATGGTCTTAAATCTATGTCTACCTGTGCCCAATTTCTTCGTAGAAAAACATAAGTCATATTGGATTAGAGCTCACCTTAATGACCTTATTTAACTTAATTCTTTAAAAACTATCTCCAAGTATAGTTACAATCTGATGTACTGGGGCTTAGGCCATCAACATATGAATTTTAGGGGATTACAAATCAGCCCATAACACCTTCCCTAAGAGCCCTATGAATTTTTTTAAATTGGCTTTTCTCCTGAGACTGAAGTAAATGAAAGGTATAAGGAGATAAAAACAAAACTCTGTAAGAACTTTTTTGTCTATTGGCACAAACACGGTCATATTTATCTTGAGGATGCGAAATTAAAATCAACTTTATTATCAAACCAGATTTAAACAATGGGTAAAAACCAGTCTAGTAAATGTCTCTGCTCAGGTATCATAGAACATTTACTTGTGAAAATTAATGTATAATATGTTTGATTTAAGGGTGTGAATATGAACATGGGAAAATGAATAAATCGCATGAAAAAATACATAATAGCTGTATTGTTGTAGCTGCCAGCCCCCGAAAGACACATGGACCACCAGAAATCAGTGAGTTATATGGGAAACACACTCTTTATTCAGCCAGCTGGGTCTGCAAGGGGTACGCAGACCCCGAATTAAGCAGCCCCGAAATGTAGAGGTACAGGGTTTTTAAGCCCTAAATCCCGTTCCTCATTCTGTCTTAAACACAAAGGTCTATTTTTCTCCTATTCACTACCTGTCAACCCACAGGTCGGTTGTGCAAGCGGGGGTACAGAAGCAGAAAGCTTACTGTTAGAATGTTATGTTCCCATGGGTGATAGCCTATGTTCCCATGGGCGATAGCCTATGTTTCCATGGGCGATAGCCAAGCAGTAATTTTCCAGCCAGCACAGTATTAGTGAATCTTTTAGATTGCAATTTTATTTTTGAAATGTTTTTAATTGTAAAATACAGCACTGACACAGAAATTACTATCAATGAACCACTATCCCGTTAAAGAAATAGGGTTTTGCCAGAAATTACTTATGCTGTTTCCCAAACCCAAGCGCGTCCCTCCTCCTCTTGTAAGACTTGCAAACAATGTCCTGACTTTTATGGTTATAATTTTCTTACTTTTTGTTTATAGTTCTATCACCAAAGCATGTATCCCTGTAGTTTAGTTTTGCCTATTTAAGTTTTTTAACAAAATACATTAAAAAAAAAA
>NW_011888785.1:19160134-19160878 GCF_000151845.1 Pteropus vampyrus | reverse complement strand
CAAAAGCCCCCATAGACCAAATTAAAATTCTCAAATCACATGATCTGCTAAGTCAATTTAAAGCACATGGCGAGAAGCAAGAGGAAAGAAATGGTTAGATTAGTACACTTAAGATAGGGTGCAAGTTGGGTGGAGTACACAGTGTTCATATGTCCTGCTTTTATCTCTGTTGAATCTAACTTCCCTGATGATAATGTAGTTTTGGTTTTAAGGACCAGAGCTGAAGTTTGGGCAAGCTTCCTAGATGGAAGGTAGCCAAGCTAATGACACCCCCTTGCTGTATCTGAGATACACTAGACATACATGCCTTGTCAAGAGCTATAGCTTGCCAATTCACTTGATGAACAGTCATGAATTCTATTTCTGTTTTTGGGCAGAGGAAATATGGAGCAGAAATGAGTGTCAGTAACAGTTCTTAACCAGTGCGATTTTGTCCCCCACTGTACATTTAACAATGTCTGGAAATATTTAATTTCATGACATGCACAAGCACACGTGTGTGTGTGCGTGCGTGCGCACACGTGTGTTGTACTGGCATCTAGAGAGTAGAGGCCAGGGATGCTGCTAAACATACTACAATGCACAAGATGCTCCTGTGACAAAGAATTATCTGGCCCAAAATGTCAATAGTATGGAAGTTTAGGAACACTGGATATCACAAATAGGTGATTGAATTAGACCTCATAAATATTAAGTGCTTATGTTGAGTGTATCCTGGATATTTAGTGTCTCTTGAATATTTAT
>NW_011888785.1:19149578-19152344 GCF_000151845.1 Pteropus vampyrus | reverse complement strand
TTTAGGGAGAACATTTGTGTGTTTAACATGAACTTCCAAAAGAATGTAAACATAAAAGCCTCAACTGATTAGAATATCTTGGGGACAAAATTTTTTTATTTTGATTGTGCAGAATTATGGCTCTGGATTCTAAAGATAGAGGAAACTGAAATTGATAAGTAGCAGCAAATGAGTGTAAACCATGCCATTTACTGTTTGTTAGCTAGCTTTTTTGTGTGTTGAAGCTGAAAGCTGCCAATATTCTTGTTAATTGAAGTTTCTGGTTATATAGCTCTAGTTAATTAGTATTATACTACTAATAATAGCAATTGTTTACATTTATTGTTCATGATGTGTCAGACACACACATTTATATTTATTCAATACTGAAAACAACCTGTGATTATAAATATAGCTATGTAGTCTCCCACTTTACAGGAACTGAGGCATAGAGAGGCTATATAACTCGCGGAAAATAACCATAATGAGTCCAGCTGAAATTTGAATCTAGGTTATATAACTCCAGAGCTGATTCTTATACCATATTATGTACCATATATTTTATATTATATAGAGTAGGATAATCCTAAAAATTAAAATGTATTTTATTTAGACCTATTATGTACACATCTCATTCATTCTGGAGGTATCTAAAAATTACCCCTTTATGGCCTAATCTTTAAATTGAAATGGTGGTCTACTTAAAGACTTTTTAGCTATTTCTTTCAATTTGGTTGTGCATTTGAGTAGTTTTTCTGTAACATTGGTTACAGATTAAGATACACTCTAACAAAAAGTTGGTTAAGATACACTCTATCAAAAAGCCTGTTTTATTTTTCACATCTCAGGAAAATAGCCATAGTAGGAGTTTTAGAGCACTAGGAAAGGAATTGTAAATCCTTTGTGTATACCAGGAATATGTATAGATGGCGGAGGGAGCAGATTTCCTTGGGGTCGAGAAGTAAAGGTAGACATCTTGGTAGAGAGATGATTTATTATGTTTATTACTAGTGAAAGATCATGTCCAATCATCAATATCATTAACCATTTTTGGTTAGATTATTTGATGTTTTATGGTAATAATCAAAAGTAATAGCTGGTGAATGTCTTTTTTATTAACTTGAATTATTTTTAAACTATTGTATTTGAGCATTCTCACCTCAGTTTAGGATCAGGATCCTTATTCTTAAGGATGGATATCTACAGAGACACCCATTATACAGTATTGACTTTTGCCTGGCAATAATCTGGTTACTACCCATCATTTAATTGAATTGAGGCACTCAAGGATCATTGTCTCAGAGTCTTAATTATGTCTATAGTGGCATTAAGAAGATGGATAAGAAAGCAAAGAACTGTGGGTCAAGGTTGAAGCCTATACTTGGGTAAAGAAATTGCAGAGAGGCTGTGTGTTAGAGAGCAGGTGTCAGGGGAGAAAGTTTCTACTTAAGGGTAGGAGAGGTTATTGTGATTCTAGAGACTTTTACTCTGATGGAATGCTGGTGTAATTTTCATTAAAAAATTTTTTTATAGGCAAACTGAAATGGCCATTGTCATTTCTGGAAACAGTATATCAAGGAAATAAATATAGAAACAAGGAGAAAACCTGAGGTTTTCTGCAAAATAGTTTTTCTCCTGCTGTTCACATCTATCTTCCCTTCCTGGGGTTGGAGTTCCATGACTAATTTCTAGCTTAGCATGGTACTATCTTAGCATAGCAGATGCCCGGACTACAAGCAGAGTCAGTCTCTAGGTTCCTTTCGCATTCATTCTTCTAAGTCAGTTTTCCAACTCATATCTTCTTTCTTAAAAAAGAGGCACCTTTATCCTGCCGTAATCATTTTTGTTTTGCCCAATGAATGTGTAAATGACAGGAAAAAAAAAATACTAGTGGAGGACAGCTGTAAGAAATCACTTAGAAAATTTTTAATATGGTGACTCTCAGGACAACAGATACCTCCCTAACTCATGCTAACTTTGTAGCTCCTATATGCCTGAACAGCATCCCCAGAAATTTGCTTGTAATCTTGAATCGTATTCAAGCTTTCTCATGTTTCCTTTTCTAGGTTTCTCCAGGAGGAACATAATTCTCAATAGTTGAATACTTTAAAAAATACACAATGTGTTAAAGAAATAATGTTTTGTAAGAGATCTTTTGAGATGTTTTGTTTGAAAAGGACAACCCCATAAATAGTTATATGTGCTATAAAATATTATGGACTTCTTTCTTAAGTAAAAAATATTGTCATTAGAATTTAGTTTATTTAAAATGTAGGTTATAGTTTAGTGGCTGTATTCTCTTCTACCTCTTTTTTTTTTTGTTATTGAAAACATCGTTACTTAACATATTTTTTATGAGATATAGATTCTTCTTGAGTTTATTGCATATGATTGAATAGTACATAAATGCTCAAATTGTTTCCTTTTTGGCCACGGTGAGCACAAAAATAGCTATTTAACTGCCAGTTGTCATTATATATATTTATTTGCAGCAGAAAAGATGAACAAAGAGGTTAATCTGCTTTTGCTTACCCTGGATATCAAATTTCCTTATTGATTCTCAAAAACTGCATTACCATCCAGAATCTTGGTTCTTTGTATAAAAGCGAGAAAAGTAAGTGATTAAGAAGATACAAAAACCACGCTTTGCTGTGCACTAAATTTTGTTGCATGCATTAGTACAAAGCCATCCATACCATCGCATCAATGACGAATCTTCTGAAGCAGAGACTTACATGTTTTTTCAAATAGCTTTTAAGTTATCTTTTGTTTTGAGGCTGTCTGAGA
>NW_011888785.1:19143376-19146573 GCF_000151845.1 Pteropus vampyrus | reverse complement strand
ACACACACACACACACACACACACACTCAAGTGCACACACGCACAGGAAGAATAAAAGAATTATACAGATCTAATAAACTGATAAAATGTTTCTTTCTCGCATGCAATAGTTATTTCAGGTATGTCTCATATAACTTTACTATTTATCCACCACCTGTTTATCCACCATGAGTCATCTATTTAGTATCTTTTTGATGAGCTGGACAGTGTGTACATCTCTCCCTGGCAGGCTTGTGCAGACATATGCTCCTTTTTCATCTTGTAATCAGTGTGGTTTCAGGAAGGTTTTAGATTTCACGATTTAATTCTTTGCATTATAGGAAAAATTCTTTGGGGATTAAGTAAAATTTGCTTTCCCTTAGGACTGAAGCAGCGTTGCTCAAGGTCCAGAATCATGTATAATGCATCAGCTGCCTTAATGGCATTGTCGATTGCAAAGTAGTCTTAACTCTGTAACCTGAAGAAAATGTATTGGCCTATTACTGGTTTATACAGGTCAGGTCTCTTAGTGCTGGGAATAAGGAAAAATGAAAAGTGACAGCTGGTGTCAGCATGAGTTGTTTCTAAGCTCTGTTTGTAACCAATATGAGTAGAGAAAGTCCTCTTTATTTTCTTGCTAGTGTGAGATATTTTTCAATTCAAAATCCAAATTTCATCTCTTAATATTCAAAGTGTTAGCTATAAACTCAAAAAGACATGTTTAGCTATAAATTTTTTTGAAAATTCAAAGTAGCACTAATGGCATTACTTTGTATAAAACAAATTATTTTATCCTAGACTTGTTCATATTTTAATTCTAGTTATAGAACTAATATTTTCATTGTATAGTGTCTAATACAAGCCCATTGTTGCAAATTTTTTTGAAATTCAGAGTGAACTATTGGAGTAATTATGACTGAACAGGAAGTCGTGGAAGTGTTGGTTTTAAAAGTTTGAAACCAGTTTGAAGCAAAAAAAAAAAAAATCACAAATTATTCCCTCAGTGTTGTCCCAAACTATGTTATTTTCTTATTCATTTGTAAAAAAAAAGTTTTTATTTTATGGTGAATAAGTGGTCACTATAAAAATAAGAATAGGTAATAAAGACCAGAGGATAAGTACCCGGTACTAAGTAGTTTGAGTGTTTATCCTTTTTGGTGGGGTAATTGATCAGGGCTCTAGTATCAACTATCAAACATTTTATCATAGTAGCCTTTCTTTGCATTTATAAGGTAGAAGAGGAGGTAGATGCAGGTGGACTTGTTTATCCCCATAGGAAATTCCTGAAAACATAAGCACATGGAGATACTTAGACTGGAAAGCTGACATTAGAGATTTATAGCAGAATGGAAAAAAAGCCCAAACTGTCACATTCCTTACTTGTGTTCTCAACCCTATTTCATTCAATAGATAATGTGTTGTGTGCTTGCCATCAGCTCATGGATATAGCTATGAACAATACATGATGCCGTTATTACCCTCATAAAGCTAGTAATTTATTAGTGTTATAGGCTTAATAAAAGTAACTACCAAAAGGTCTTTTTTAAATGACAGTTATGAGAGTGCTATGAAGAAAAGTCCATGTTGTCCTGGAAGCATTTGATGGAGGACCTCACCTAGTCTGGTTGGTTCAGGAAGACTTCCTTGAGGAAATGATACTAATTCTGAGGTTTAAAGATAAGTAACAGGCAAGTGGAATGGGTGGGGCATATGCCAAGGCCCAGAGGCCACAGTGCATGTGAGGAATGGAAAGAAAACAGAGAGTCTCCACCAAGAGGTGGAGACACTGGTACAGAGGGAGGGAAAGTAGGAGTACAATGTTTGACCAGAGCCTCAGCTCAAAGCAGTCAGGAACAACCTAAAGGAAGCAAGATGGATTATGCCTCTGGATTTCACACTCTGATTACTTTCTGCCTTTGTTTTCTCTTCTCTTGTTATTCTTGATAATCTGGAGAGTACCTCTAACTCTCTCTGGAAGGCAGAGTGGTTGCTTTGGTAATTCTGGGTGGGGTCAATAGGTGTTCTGCATAGAAATTCCATTTTTGGACAGAGTAAGTGCTGTCTTCTTGAGGTCATGCTACTTTTCTGATTAATAAAATTTTCTCATCTGTTACATGAGGAAGACAGACATGTAGCCTAGAGCTTTGGGTATGGGAAGTGTTCCCTAAATGTCATTATTGATATCATTATTGACATAAAGTGGCAATTAGTAAAGAAGTTCTGGCTAGGTGTTTGGTGGCTTCTACCCTTTTTTACTGCTGGTCTCTGATTCTGCTCAGGACACAGGAAGCGCATCAAAATCACCAATAGCTGCCCTTCACTCTGTTTCGTAATAAGACAATCTTCTATGCCCCTAGACTATCAATTCCGTGAGAAGTTACTCCAAAAGTACACTACCATGGGAACTTGTATTGTATACCTAGCACTTGGCATAGCGTGTGCACCTGGAAGACAACAAATATCTGTTGAACAAAAAAAAACATAAGTGAATGAATTATGCCAGGCGTTAGGAAACTGGGTAGTTTCTTCTGTTCACCCAAGACTATATGGCGAGAAGTCCAGTTTGGACAGGTCTGGAAGAGCATATTATTCCCCCTACTATAAAAGATCCAGTGAAAAATAAAAACCAGATAGGGAGGCTTACATCTGCTTACTCGATGCCAACTCCATACTGTATGCTGAGGCTCATATTCACGTGTTTCTTTTCTAAGGTATTTTAGAGCCACTTCTAAATCAACTTTAAATTTGAAGTCGTGAAATACCAGCAATTGACCTGTGATAAAAAAATTCTGTAATTTTGAAATATTTAAAAGATATAAAAAATGGTATAAAATATTATAACAGATATCTGCATGTAGATTTAACATGTTAATATTTTGCTATATTTTCTTCAAATCTTTTTATGGTTTTTAAAATCTACTAATTCTGTGTCAAATATATCTTCTGTTTCATTTCTGTTGTGCTTTTTTTATGCCTTTACTCTTACTTGATCAATCTTGTTAGTTTTTTTAATACATTTTTTCAAAGAGCCAGTTTTCTTTTGTTTCTAATGTTTACTTTCTTTTACTTAAAAAAAAAACCTGTTTTGTTCTTTTTATAACTCATTAAGTTAAATGTTTAAGTTATTCATTATCGATCTTCATTTCTATGAGCATCTAAGGATGTAAAATTTACCCTTAGGTACCATTTTAGCACCATCCTAGAAGTTCTAATACCTA
>NW_011888785.1:19139283-19143326 GCF_000151845.1 Pteropus vampyrus | reverse complement strand
AAAAAAAAATTTTTTTTTGGAAATGATCTATTTATAGAAATTGTCACCTAAACTCTCAGTTTTATCATTCTTAATTTCAAATAGAAGTTTCAGGCATTGTTTCTGGCTCTGTGGAGATAGGGAGGCATCTATCTAGTAAAGAAATTCAGTGATGTGCATCTTAAGGCCTGCTGTGAGGGGCAGATTATCAATTAAAGACCCTTAGTAGGTCCTTAGAGGGGCTCCTGCTGCCATGATAACTGGGATTTTTTTTTAAATAGCTTTATTGAGATACACTTCATATATCATAAACTGAAATGAGTTTTGGTCTCTATTTTGTCCATTAGGGAATATAGATTCTTTAACTGAGTGTGTGTAAATAGAGTTGATTAAAATGATTACATACAGTTAGTTAAGCAATGACAGGAATGTGTAGCAGATGCAACTTCCAGTATATTAATTAGATCTATATTGATGTTCTTCTCAAGCTCTTTCTGGGAGGTTTAGGTTAAGGATTCTACCACTGAACCTAAATCTGAGAGCAGAACCTCTGGGGCAGGGTGAGGGAAATCTTCAGGCACAGGCGTCTCAGGTTGGGGTATAGGGGTTCTCTCTGCCGGTGGGGAACATTTCAGATATCATAGATATGGACATGATACCTTTTTACACTAATAAAAAACATTAAAATTAGATGACTCGGAGAAATTTCATGTTCATTCCCTGAAACAGTTTAGCCATGACTTAACATCAATCTGACTAGTAATAAACAAGAAAAATTTTTAAAAATATTGATTAACATATTTTTTCTTATACATGAATATGCAGTTATTAACTGTAGCTAGAGTAGTTTTAAATTTTATTATATTTCATGACTTCATTAACCCCTAATTGCTGACATAAATGATTTTTTTGTCTTAGGATATAAGGACCCTACAAGAATAAGATCTATACTTTCTAAAAAATAAATATACAAATAGGGTTAATCCTGTAATTTAATAAAAAGTTATTAAATTGCATTTCGGAGATGGTGGTGGGATTCAATTCCAGGATCTTCTGAGTTAGAGATGATTCTGTAATTGCAAATAGAGCCAGCACAGGAAACCTTGTCCTTTGGGTCCTGTGGGTTTGAGTTGCTGCCCATTTTTAAATCCTTTCATTTTTAAATAGTGTATTGTATCAGAAGGAGGATTCTTTAATTTTTCTCTGTTATTAGTGTAAGAGCCACAGAAGTATTTTAAAGTATTTTAAATCCTGAAGAAAAGCATAGTTGGAAAAACCATATATTTTTTGCTTGGTATATGGGCGTCCTAATGAGCTGGGTCCCTGGACTGCTAATTACCATATGTTGCTGTCTTGTAGAAAGACTTGCTTTCATTTGCTATCTATGAACTCAGGCTCAGGGACTAAATCTTATCTTAGGGACGGATAACTGCTGCCAGTGGTTCAGTGTGGGTCACCTGGAAGAGTTAACTTCTCTTTACTCATTTTACTTCCTTAAAGCTATGAGTGGCAAGTTCTCTCCAGCTAATGAAACTCTCACCTTAATGGAATTAAAAAATAAAATGACTTGAAATCATTCTCAAAATCTTGTATTTTTTTTTGCAAATAATTATTATACTCCTATAGAGGCTTATTTTGCCATTATGGATTTCCTGTTTTATGCCATCTCTGCCTTTTTGAATCACACTGATATCCTGATGGGATCAATACTGGTAACTGGACTGAGGAATTAGTAGAAGTACTAGTAGCAGTTGGAGAAATAGTAAACACTTGCATGATACTGTCTATGTGCTAGACCCTAGTCTAGATGTGTTAAGTCATCCAGTCCTCCAGGAGTACATTTATTATTATTCTTTTCTCATTTTGCAGATGAGGAAACTGAGCACAGAAATTTTAACTTGCCCAAGAATTTGAAACCTGGCAGTCTGGTGCCAGAATTCATGCTATTATGCACTATGGTCTAACCTTTCTGTGGAAACAATAATAATGGCCAAGGAGTCAGAATGCAAATATTTAAGTTATAACACTTTCAGTTACATGTTTGTTAGCAGTTGTTTTAGTAAGCCATGAATCAAAGATGTAATTGTTTAGTTTAGGTGAGTCAATTATTCTAAATATAAAATTTCCATTATTCTAATGAAAACCTTCTAGGGAATCCCTGTTTTTTCAGCCATTTTATCTTGGAGTTTATTTTAGTCCTTTTTTGTTCTCCATACAAGTTAGACTGAGTAGTACAGCGGGTTGGCCATGGCTTCTAAACTGTAACCATTTGAAATAGTACAGCGGGTTGGCCATGGCTTCTAAACTGTAACCATTTGAAATAGTTGCCGTCTTGCACATGGTAAACACATGGTTCTGTTCTTATGCCCATCTTATGCCTATGTGTACATTTATCTGCATCTGGAGGAAATATGAAGTTTTATGGACAAGAGTAATTAAGCTGACACATATCATCATTCTGCCAAAAGACTAGAAGATATTTGGTTGTATCCCTGCCAAGGTATACCCATCCCCTTCCCTTTCCCAACACACACACACACACACACACACACACACACACACACACTCAAGTGCACACACGCACAGGAAGAATAAAAGAATTATACAGATCTAATAAACTGATAAAATGTTTCTTTCTCGCATGCAATAGTTATTTCAGGTATGTCTCATATAACTTTACTATTTATCCACCACCTGTTTATCCACCATGAGTCATCTATTTAGTATCTTTTTGATGAGCTGGACAGTGTGTACATCTCTCCCTGGCAGGCTTGTGCAGACATATGCTCCTTTTTCATCTTGTAATCAGTGTGGTTTCAGGAAGGTTTTAGATTTCACGATTTAATTCTTTGCATTATAGGAAAAATTCTTTGGGGATTAAGTAAAATTTGCTTTCCCTTAGGACTGAAGCAGCGTTGCTCAAGGTCCAGAATCATGTATAATGCATCAGCTGCCTTAATGGCATTGTCGATTGCAAAGTAGTCTTAACTCTGTAACCTGAAGAAAATGTATTGGCCTATTACTGGTTTATACAGGTCAGGTCTCTTAGTGCTGGGAATAAGGAAAAATGAAAAGTGACAGCTGGTGTCAGCATGAGTTGTTTCTAAGCTCTGTTTGTAACCAATATGAGTAGAGAAAGTCCTCTTTATTTTCTTGCTAGTGTGAGATATTTTTCAATTCAAAATCCAAATTTCATCTCTTAATATTCAAAGTGTTAGCTATAAACTCAAAAAGACATGTTTAGCTATAAATTTTTTTGAAAATTCAAAGTAGCACTAATGGCATTACTTTGTATAAAACAAATTATTTTATCCTAGACTTGTTCATATTTTAATTCTAGTTATAGAACTAATATTTTCATTGTATAGTGTCTAATACAAGCCCATTGTTGCAAATTTTTTTGAAATTCAGAGTGAACTATTGGAGTAATTATGACTGAACAGGAAGTCGTGGAAGTGTTGGTTTTAAAAGTTTGAAACCAGTTTGAAGCAAAAAAAAAAAAAATCACAAATTATTCCCTCAGTGTTGTCCCAAACTATGTTATTTTCTTATTCATTTGTAAAAAAAAAGTTTTTATTTTATGGTGAATAAGTGGTCACTATAAAAATAAGAATAGGTAATAAAGACCAGAGGATAAGTACCCGGTACTAAGTAGTTTGAGTGTTTATCCTTTTTGGTGGGGTAATTGATCAGGGCTCTAGTATCAACTATCAAACATTTTATCATAGTAGCCTTTCTTTGCATTTATAAGGTAGAAGAGGAGGTAGATGCAGGTGGACTTGTTTATCCCCATAGGAAATTCCTGAAAACATAAGCACATGGAGATACTTAGACTGGAAAGCTGACATTAGAGATTTATAGCAGAATGGAAAAAAAGCCCAAACTGTCACATTCCTTACTTGTGTTCTCAACCCTATTTCATTCAATAGATAATGTGTTGTGTGCTTGCCATCAGCTCATGGATATAGCTATGAACAATACATGATGCCGTTATTACCCTCATAAAGCTAGTAATTTATTAGTGTTATAGGCTTAATAAAAGTAACTACCAAAAGGTCTTTTTT
>NW_011888785.1:19126747-19137238 GCF_000151845.1 Pteropus vampyrus | reverse complement strand
TTAACCAGATACAACATTAAATACTAATTTGCCTCCCTGAAGATATTGTTTAGAAGTTCCTCTTTGTTTGTACCTTTGAAATAGTCCCGCACTAAGTCAAAATCATCCACAGAAGGGTAAAAATGACCACTGAGTGCTAATGATGAGTTCTGGAGCACAGCGGTTAAGGCTCTAGGTGTAAGAGGGAAAAGAGATGCAATACAGCCCATTTGGCATCTGGAAGTTTTCCCTGTTGATCTTTCCTTCAAAAAAAGAATAGATGAGAAGATGATAAAATGGAAATAAATTAAAGGAGGATAAGTTCATAGTAGAAGTGGAAAAAAAAGTTTTTTTTCTTTACCTCAGATCCTCGTATAGTTACATTTTCTTAAAAAAAAAAAAGGAGGAAAAGAAAACAAAATCTTTTCAGGTAGAACAAAAACCCTTTTTCTTCCTTTATTTTAGGAATGCCAAATATGCTTTCTTTTTGTGTAACTGTCTTCTAGGCAGTGATATTTTTTTCCTGTTATAGTCAAACATCGACTACAGAATAAGGTTTTAGGTAATATGCATCTCTGATGCTAAAAAACTCATATAGGGCAATACATTTAAACTTCTATTATTTATAAAAAGATACAGTTATGTAGTAGTTTCCTGGAAAGAGTTATAATTTCATGAGTTTGTAATTATATAGTCACGGTATGTGGTCCACATTGATTTTCCATTCTCCCAGTTTAGAGCTGCATCTCAGAGAACCTAATAAGTATCTTCTCTGCATTACAGTGATTTGTTGCTGTGGAGCATTTTGTAGGAACCTAAAATTTTTTAGTAGTCTGATAAGAGATTGTTAGATTGATGGGTCTGTAATGATTACTGACAGCTGAAAAAATAATTTCTCTTGCCTATTCTCTGGTTAAAAATAAGCAGTTTGGGAAGCTGTGTTTGACTTGATAATAGAATCGAAGTTCAGGTTTACTGTATAATTTGTGTAAAAATAGTAATGAATATTTTAAAATATTTTTAAATGACACTATGGGAACTAGAATAGCTGGCGAAAGGTAATTAAGATATAGGTTAATCTTATTAGAAGCAAAAATCCTTGGGTTTTGAATATAAAAATTCACTTAGTCATGTTCAAAGAGATGAGAAGTTATACTGTGTTGAATCGTGTTCCTCAAAATTAATGTCTCCTGGTATAGGTGAATGTGACCCTTTTTTCAAATAGGTCTTTTCAAATGTATTCAAGTTAAGAGGAGATTTTACTGGATTGGGGTGGGCCCTAATGCAATAACTGGTGTTATTCCACAAGGAAAGGTTAGACGTAGGGACAGAGACAGGCACACAGGGAGAACACGATGTGGAGACAGAAACAGATTGGAGGATATGTCTACAAAACAAGAAACACTGAGGATTGCTGGCAACCACTGGGAGTTAGGAAGAAGCGAGAGCCTTCAGAGGGAGCATGACTCTGCCAACACCTTGATTTCAGACTTCTAGCCCCAGAACTGTGAGAATAAATTTCCGTTGTTTTAAGCCACCTAGTTTTTGATAATTGGTTATGGGAGTCGTAGGAAACTAACACACAGTTCTTTTGATTATAACTAATGTAAAATCAATTAGGGTGTATGCTGGAGGTGCCTAAGAAGAGAGGGAGTAAGTCTTAACCTTTTGGAAATGCATTGCAGCTCAAAAGACTTACAATTGTTTACTTAGGGTACTTGTGAGCTGTAACTCCTGGGAGCCTATCATAGTTTTCATACTTTGTTTTCCATAGCTGACATTACCCCGGGGAAATCAGTATAAGGAAAGACTCCTGCATAACAATAAAAATAGATTGTAAGCTCACTGGGTCCCTGGTGGGCTTTTTTCCTTTTAATTTGAGAGCTCAAAAGAAAATTATAGCCCCTATTTTCTGCAGGGTTCACCATCTTCCAATAAAACTAACTCTTTCCTTATCACTTTTATTTATATTCAGTACCTTTCTAGTTTTATTTTTTTCCTTTCTTGTGGAAACTTGTTACAATAATCTTTTTTTTTTTTTTTAAATCTTTTCCTCTTTAGGAGGAACCATGCATCTTTTAAATGAAATATTCTCTTTTTTTGTTAGCTCGATTTGTCTCTTTTTAGTTTTTAAAATGGGTTTTGATTGATGACTATGCTATAAGAACCTGATATTTATCAATAAATATGAAAACAGTGCAGAGATTTTAATGACTACTTAGCTTTAGATGTTGGGATGAGATAATTTAGATGCTGCTTGAACACTTGTGCTCTGGAGTCGGGTGGCAAACAAATTTCTAAAGGTGTCAGTTGGTAGTATAATGAAATACAGAGTAGCTGTGATAAAATAGGCAACGTGCTTTACTCATCTTCAAGTAATTTTTGTCTTACAAGAAAATGGAAATGTGAGAACGGAGGCTCACTGTTAACAAATTTGCTAATTTTTAGGGGAAGATGGAAATCTAAGTTTCTAGAACTGTGAAAGGCTGAGATTTTATCCTAATTGCAAGTTAATAACTTGGCCTGCTGCAATTAGATCTGTGCTGGCAGAAGACAGGGGCTCCTGGTCAGAGACAAAGTACTTTGTTACACGTAGCCATAGCAGTAGCCAGAATATCAACATGTTCTTATACTTGTGTTATGAGCCTTTATTCCCAGAGCGTGACACAGGAAGGGCCAGGTGACACCTGCACACACAGTGTGTTGTTCCTAGAGAAAAATTCCGAATTTAAGAAACCTGAATCTTTCATACTAGGAAGTAAATATGCTTCCCCTTTGCTCTAGAGGGACATGTTTCTTCTAAAACTGTCCACTATACAAACACCCTTGAAAGGAAAGTCCAGAACAATCTCAAGGCAACAAGGAGTCCTAGATTTATATTATAGCAAGTACTATTGAGTAACCTTTCAGAATTTATTTCCATGGGTTATATTAAAAATGACATTTTAATCAGTCATTTAAATTAAACCTGATTATATAAGGGTAGTTTTTGAAAAAATCCATAGTGTTAAGTATTCATTTATACTCTTGATCTTAGAGTTATATTTCATGGCCAGTGTGCTAACAAAACAAATTTCAGGGAACAACCTTATACTGATCAGTATGGAAACAACCCCTTCAAAACACCTAAATTCTATTTTCTATTGCCAACAATTCAAAAAGAATGAATATGACAACTAATGCAATATGGTACTCTCGTGTGGATCCTGGAACGCAAAGAGGAAATTAATGGAAACACTGATGAAATCTGAATGGTCAGAATCTAGTAAACAGTAATATACCAATGTTAATTTCTTAGTTTTGACAAGTATTCTCGGGTAACGTAGGATGTTAACAGTGGGAGAAACTGGGTAATAGATCTATTAGAACACTTTTTACTACCTGTGTAACTTTTCTGTGAATCTAAACAAAGGACAGTTATATAAAAATTAAATACATTTAGCTTTGCGAAAAATTGACTACATTATTTCTCTCATTTTGGCATGAACTGGTAAAGATTTTGAAATGCATTAGTATAATCCACGGATTATTGGCATCTGGGAACCTTTATGGGGTAGCTTTATTTAATTTTAACTTACTGTAAAATGAGGTGAAATTACCTTTCTCTCTACTTTTCCTAGAAAGCCTATAGAATCAGATACCCTTTACTTGAACAGATATTTAGTCTATGTTTCTTTTATGAATCCAGTCTAATTCTGCTTAATCCCAGGTTATGAATTTTAATCAGGGTGGGTTAGTGGATCCTCTCCAACATAAGATTTAGTTTTTCTAGGAATTTCCTTGATGCAAATGGCCCTTCAGAGACTCAGAATAGTCCTGACTCAATAACACTTGAATATTTCTCACTATTGGGAGGGCGGGGCAAGCGTAGGAAGAGGAGTTTCCTCACGTTAATGCCAATTAAAAGGAAATTGGGAGGAAGTTACTGTAGGCAAGCACCTGGTGGAGTAGACTCTAGCCATGCAGCCACAAACATATCTGGGCAGTGCTCATGCCCGAGAGGACTCTAGTGTGCAATGGAGTTCAAGGGCTTAAGTTCCTGCAAAGGTATATAGCTTCTCAATCATGCCAGCATGTTGGAATCATCTGGGCCAATCTTAAAAATGCCCAGGTCCCAGAGGTTCTGATAAAGTTGGTATAGGGTGAGGCTTGGTATTTTTTAAAAAGCTATCCCTGTGAAACTAATGTGCACCCAGGGTTCAGAACTACTGTGCTAAAGTGAGCAAGGATCTCACCTGTGGAGCAGGAAGATTGGCCAGAACCCCATTCTTCAGGGCAGAAGGCCAGTCCTGGGACCAGTGCCCATTGAGAGGGGTTAGGGCTATGATTCAGGAGAAGAGCAGAAACACAAGGGTGGCAGGTTTGGTGTTTTGGTCTGAAGGTGTTTGTACTGGTCCTGTCCCTTTCATGGTAATCAGATCATTTGTATTTGCCTGTGACTTTCATGGATGTAGCACCGAATGACCCACATCCTGGGAAACCACTTGGTCCTAGGCTAACTGGGACAGTTGATCACTCTAGTCTTTTAATCCAGGCCAGAGCATCCTGTGAGGTACCCTATTACCAGCACCTGTGCTCTTCCTGGATCAGTACATGGCAGAATTCTACAGATTCTTATCTCACCTTTTACCTTCCATTTTATTTCTGATAATACCAGCTGGTTTGGGGGGAACAAGAAAAAAATATGGAGAAGAGCTATGGCTTTTTACATCTTTTCTGCTTCTGTAAAAATCTGCTCAGGAACTAGTGTAGGATTTCAGTGAGCTCAGCAGTGAGGAGCTTTAGAATGCAGAGACAGGTGTAGTGGAAAGCAGTTCTCAAACTTCATGGAGTACTCAAAATCACCTGGAGGGTTGGCTAAAATGCAGGCGGCTGGGTTGTATGCCCCGCCATTCTGATTAAGTCTAGAGGGAAACCTGAGAATTTGAATTCCTAAAAAGCAGATGCCGTTGGGCTAGAAGCCACTCATTTGAGAACCAGCAGCGTAAAGACACTTGATTTTAGGCATACCTGAGTGTGAAGGCGTCTATATCTTCTCACTGGTAAAATGGGGAAGTTTTTATTCACCTCATCGGTCATCATGAAATATCACATAAATCATGAAGATCACCACGCAGAATGCCCAGAATATGGTGGACACTTTCATTCTCTGAAAGGTCCTAGTGTCTTTCTGGTATCCTCTGCATGGGGATGGTTTGGTCTTGTGTTGACTACTGTAAGTTAATAATTCCAAATACAATAATCAAAATCACCTGGGGAATTTTCTGCACCTCTAAAACCCCTGGGGCCCTACCTCTACGGAGATTCTGATCGCGTAGATCTGAGGGAAGGCCTGGGAATCAGTCAGTTTAAAAAGCTCGCCACGAAGATTCTGATAGTTTCAGGAACCACTGCTATTGAGCACCGTTTCTCTAGAGCAGGGCTTTTCATCCACTACAACTTCATTGATTCATCTGGATCACTTGAAAAGATGCTGACGCCTGCGTCCCATCTTTGCTTATGATTTTGTTGGTTTGGAATACGGCTTGGGCATTGGGATTTTAAAAGCTCCCCAAGGTATGCTGATAATGCAGCCAGAGTTGAGACTACTGCTCTAGTGTATTTTTGGTGCAAGAAAAACATGGAGTTTTTGTTAAAATGCAAATTATTGGTCTCGGAGCTGCTTAAATAGGGTTTCTGGGCAAGAGACAGAGTAATCTGCATTATTAGTCAATGGCCTGAACTGTTACTCTTAAATAAATTATGAGAATCCCTGCTCAAGGGACATGATAGACTCCCTCATTGAGTAAATATTCTCTGATTGCACCTCTCACCTATTTTTATAGCAGTTTACAGTGGATGCTACTTTGTTATTTCATAGAATCCCCTGATATTTTGTGAAGCAGCGTGGGTAGATATTATCCCCATTTTATTGATGAGGAAACTGAGATTCAAGGAGGTTTTCTCTCTAATGGCACTCTTGGGGATATAAACATAGATCAGGCGCATGTTCTTCCCTGACAGGAAACCTTAGTCTGATGGGGGACATAAGATAGAAACAAGAATGTAAGTGTAAAGAGAGGTAGTACAAATCTCTTTAAAAATGAACGTTCAGAGAAAGAGTGGTTAGTGAGAAGTCATTTGTCGGGGGGAGGGAAACTGCGGAGGTGCTTTGGAGGAGGCTTCCCTGGCCCATCTTGGAGCTGATAGACTCGTTGAGGGTCCTTTGAGGGTCTGGATGGAGGGCAATGACTGTGGCCTCGCTGCTGTGCTTGTACTGCTGCCCTTTATTGGATTTTCAAAGTTTTATAACACAGTCTGGGTAACTTCCTTCGTGTTATATTTTTTTAAATCATATTTGTAGTAAATTTTTTGTTTTTTGTTTTTTTAATTTTTGACATCTTTCTGACTTTTTAATAAAGGTATGATTTGTTTTTGACTTTTGCAAGTAAATGATTATTTTGACTTTCTAGAATAAAAATTGCAATAAACTTTTTGTCCATTGGGAAGATAAACCAATAGACATATAAATGATTATATAGTTCATTTTTATAGAGGTAGACAATTATTTTATCTATACCTAATATGCTAAAAATAAACACCTGTACTGTTATAAATGCGTTATTAAGTCAAGGACTATGAAGAAAGTTTCAAGGACAGTAGACTTATTTCTGGAACAAAAGAGACAGTAAGAAAAAAGCTGACTAGCAGTCCGATAAAGAACTAAACTATTAGGATGTGCTGTGTTTTCTTTTTCTCTATAACATCTGTCTTAGATTATTCTATGTAATACCTACTTGCATAAAGCATTGGTTCTTCAAGAAAGTTATATGAAGATAGGGAGAACCATTATCATTCACAAGACTTGGTGAAATTGGCTTATGTAGTGGTCTATTGAAATATACAATTTTTAATAAAAGGCAATTTAGTATTTTCAAATGTACATCTTTTAAAACAGATGTGAGTGCAAATAAATACTATTATATTTGTCTTTTAATTTATCTATTAATATTTTAAATGCACATACTCTTTGACCTATCAGGTCCATATCTAGAAATCTATCTACCTATATACTGATAGAAGTGCACAAAAATATATGAAAGAGAGTTTGTTGTAATATTGTTTATGACAGCAAAAAAATAGAGACAGTCCAAATGTCCATTAGTACAGACCGTTTAAATGAATTATTGTTCACTCCTATAATGAGATATTATGCCATCATCGAAAGAATGAGATATCGATATCGAAAGATGTCAAGATTACTTTAAGGAAAAAAAATCAAGTGGCAGAACAGGGTGCATAGTGTAAACCCATTTGTGCAATGAAAAGGATATTTATGTATATGTGAATGTACACATTTCCTTAACTAAGCGTAGACTACTCTTGACATGCTGCACAAAATCTGTCAAAAATGCTTACCTTAAAGGAAGCGACTGTAGCCTGGGCAGTATGTGCGAAGGAGCTATTTTATACTCTTCACAATGTACCTCCTGAATATTCAGAACTTCTTCTGTAAGCATTTATTTTTTAAAATATTGAATTAAAATAATTCTTAAATTTATTTTAACATTTTATAGTATATTTTAATATTATTATGTTATAATAATGTTATAATATATTTTTATAAATTAAAGAAGCCTTTTAACATTAAGGCCTTTATGCTGGACTAAGAAATTTTTACGCATGTTAAAGAGGAAAAAAAGCTTTAGTTTTTAGTTTGAATAATTATTGATTTATGATGGATAATCCCTGAAAAAAAATCACAACACAAAAACTAATTTCCAACATTATTTAGAAAAAATACATATATCACCAGTTGAGAGCCTCAAAATTTCTGTTATAATAATCCAAATTGAAGACATTTTTTCCCCCTGGTGTTTATGCTTCTCTTGAAATGTCATGCAAACATTTGATAATGAATCAAGCATATTGAGCTCTTCATTTCATTTGCAGCGTTAGGCTTTTGTGCAGATGAATCCTGATCATATGCTGTTTTTGGATTGACTTCTATTTTTAAGAATCAGAAATTAGTGAAAGATTATTTTCCATTATCTAATCATTTATTTAGCCCTAAGATAATGGAGGATTATTTGCAAACATGAATTCTTTGTCCTTTTTATGATTTAATATAACATGTTTCCAGAGTTAGTATTTTAAAGAAAACTTTTGTGATTTATAAAACATTTCTGATATGCCTTTTCTTCTGAGAAAAGCATAGCATAAACTTGGTATGTTTTGATATAAACACTGTAAAAATAGGCATTTTTCTTCATTGGTTTAATTTAGTGATTCTCAAATGACATATTCATTTTTACTAAGCTTTATGTGAAAGCATCATCTTGCTGCTACTCAAGGTTGAGTTTCTCATGACTAGGGAAATAGATTAAACTTATTCTGGTGCAAGGCCCACATATGTTTCTTTATGTTTCAATATGTTTCTTTGTTCCTTTTATCATCACCTGCGTAAAAGGAAAGTTAAGTCGATTTTTATTACCCTGTCTTCTGATTTGGAGTCAGCTCACTAAGAATGTTTATGAATAATTCTGTTAGAAATGGTTTGATAATACTAATTTGAATAATGAAATATTGTGCAGAGCTTTACATATGGAAGTGCGGTGTGGGCAGAAACCTGTGCAATGGTGCGGTTGACTGTCCTTGTGATGTGATAGCAAAATTTCATGTTCTCTGTGTCTGTTTTCAGGGAGGAGAACACTGTTACTACCAGGGCCATATCCGAGGAAACCTTGCCTCCTTTGTTGCACTGTCAACATGCCACGGACTTCAGTAAGTGTCCAGATTATTTTGGTACTATATACTCTTTCAATCACTTATTTTATTTTTAATGCACTGTAATTGAAATCCTTATTTTTGGTAGAGAAATAATTTTAAATCAGTGATGGATCTGATCATTTCTTCTTTGTGGTTTATAAACCAAGCAGATTTTAAAATGGGAGTTGCAGAAACCAGGGGCTTTGGAATTATAATATGTTACCTTATAGTGATGTTTGAAGTATTTTTCTAGTTTCATCCAATTTGAGACAGGAGTGGTTTGGGTAACTTTGGTCTCTGTTTCTGTGGATGGTTAGCCCCTGGATACCAGTTCTGCTACTCCTCCTTGATGTTAGTTTTTATATTTTTGTGAAATAATAGAAATTTCAATAGATGAAAACTCTTGACTTCTTGCACAAAGAAAAAAGACTGCAGGTTATCTCAAGTGTTTCAGTGTTCATGTGTTTCAGCCCTTTTTTTTTTAATGCCAGGATCCCACGTAGCTGACAGCAAACTTGTGGGAGGGTCTGTCTGTTCTCAGAAATCTCCAAGGCTTGGAGTTCATCCTTCCTCGGGGCCTTGCTTTCTTTCTTATAAACTTCATTATTGAAGAATGTTTGCTGATGTTTAACGTGGGAATACGTCTACTTCCTCCATCCTGTAGATAATGGTGATACACAGGTGGCTGTCTCTCACTTGTTTTGTAACTCCTTACAAAGCTACTGTGTCATTTCTCAGTATTCTACTTAAGCGAAATCATTTCAGTTCCTTATTTGTTTTACTTTGGGGCTGGGGCAGGGTGGAGGGGGGTGGGGGGAGGCATAGAACAAGCCAGCACTTTAATTCAGTTTTGTTAAATTTTTGTTTGGCAACTTTAAAATACTTTCTGTCTGTTACTAAGTTAGATAAGTTAAAGGTGTGGCTTTTTCATGAAAGTAGCAGTTATCGAATGTCTGTTTTGTGGCAGCCACTAGGAATATTAAGGTGATTAGAACATGAACCCTGCTCCCAACAGCTCAGTCCGGTGGGGAAGCTAAATCTAGCTCAGCTTCCTACTATCGAATGTGATAGATATATTTGTATTCTTTGAGAGAGAAAAAAGCTGAGAAAAATGTGAGCTGAGAGTGGGCACTGAAGAATAAAGTGGTACTTGAGGGCTCCAGAGAAATGGCACCTGAGGAAGGTAGAGTTGGCCCCAGAACAGAGTTTGATAGAATCTTCCAAGAATGGGGTTAGATTGACAGGACTTAAAGAAAATAAGGAAAGAGATCTAATGGGAAAGACCAGAAAATCTAGCTAGTTTGCCTAAATGGTACCTCTGGTTAGGCTCTAGCAGTAGGTGCATGAGAGGCAGAAAGAAGAGAGTGTGAGGATCAGTTAAATAGCCAGGAAAAGGAGGTCATATGCCTGAGAGCATGGAAGACTTCTATTTGCTTATTATTTGTTCTAAAAGACTATTTCACTTATTTTAAATAAATTCTTTGAATAGAGACTTTTTAAAAAAAATTGAGTTAATATATATAGTTCCCTGATTCCAATTTCTAAAGATCCTCTAATTTTTTCCCCAGATTTATTGAAATATAATAGATAATTAGTTGCTTATATTTACATTATAACATTGCACAAGTCAATGAGTTTTTTTCAATTATAGTTAGCATACAATAATATATTAGTTTCAGTTGTACAGCATAGTGATTAGAGCTGAAGTGATCACCCCACTAGATCTAGTACCCCTCTTCTGCCTTACATATTTATTACAACATT
>NW_011888785.1:19120802-19125247 GCF_000151845.1 Pteropus vampyrus | reverse complement strand
TATTTCTCTGACTTACTTTATGTAGTGCAATACCCTCTAAGACCATCCAGGCAATATCTTTTTTCATCCCCTTCTTTTTAGCCTGTGTGTGTCTTTTAATCTGAAGTGAGTCGCTTGTAGGCAACATATGTAGGGGTCTTGTGTTCTTATCCATTCAGCCACCCTATCCTTTGATTTGAGCACTTAATTCTTTTTCATTTAAGGTACTTGTTGATATATATTTAGTTGTTACCATTTTTTGTTTATGATTTCGATACATGTTTTTTCTTCTTAAAGAAGTTCCTCCAACATTTTCTGTAATAGTGGGTTGGTGTTGATGAATTCCTTTAGCTTGTTTTTGTCTGGGAAGCTCATTATCTGTCCTTCGACTCTAAGTGATAGCTTTGCTGAATAAAGTATTCTTGGTTGTAGATCCTGGGTTTTCATCACGTCGAATATTTTGTGCTAAGCCTTTCTGTCCTGCATGGTTTCTTTTGAAAAATTAGCTGCCAGTTTTATAAGTGCTCCCATGTAGGTAACTAACTGCTTTTCTCTTGCTGCTTTTTAAGATTCTCTCTTTGTACTTAACCTTTGGCACTGTAATCACAATGTGTCTTGGCGTGGGCCTGTTTGGGCTCCTCTTTCTTGGGACTCTCTGAGCTTCCTGGGGTTGTATGCGTATTTCCTTCACCAGTTTAGGGAAGTTCCAAAATTATTTCAAATAGCTTTTCTATTTCTTGTTCTCCCTCTCATCTTTCAGGTACCCCTATTACACAGATGTTTTTACACTTATTTTTGTCCCAAAGACTCCTTAAATTATTATAATATTTTTAGCTTCTTTTTTCTTGCCATTCTGATTGAGCGACCTTGGCTTCCCCATCCTCTGTATTGGTAGTTTGATCCTCTTCTTCATCCACTCTGTTAATTCCCTCTGATACACTCTTCTTCTCAGATAACGTATGCTTTATTTCTGACTGGTTCCCTTTTATAATTTCCATTTCCATTTTTATGTTTTTTATCTCTTTGTTAAAGTTTTCACTGAGTTCATCTACACTTCACCTAAGTTTACTGAGCATCTTTATAACCAATGTTTTGAACTCTGCATCTGTTAGATTGCTTGACTCCATTATTCCTGGATCTCTGTTCTGGTCTCTCATATGATTTCTGCTTCTTTGTCTTCCCATTTTGGCTGCCTTTTTGTATCTGTTTCTATGTACTAAGCAAAGCTCCTAAGTCTCTCAGTTTATTAACATGACTTTGTGTAGTAGGCGTCCAGAGGCACAGTCCTGAGAGAGGGGTTCAGTTTCAGGCCAAGTTTAGCCCCAGCTTGTGCCCCTCCAGGGCCACCTGTTAAGATTCAGCAAGCAATCCACAGATGCTGTGCTTATAGTTGCCTCAAGAAACCACGCCAGAAACCGAGGTCAGCTGCCACCAGTGTGGGTCTTGGAGCTTACTCAGCAAGTTGCACTGGACTCACTGAGGACACAATTGAATGTGATTTGGGTGGGGCCGTGAGTTGAGGGAGATGGAGTTTCAGAGAATCCTCTGGGTGGAACGACCTCTGTTATCCAGTTAGTTGATGTCTCAGATATGGTGGCTCCTGGGTCTACATACTGAGATGGAGAAGGGCTCAACAGAGGAACAATGGATACTGCCAACACTTCTGCCCAGGAGAAAGCTTTGCCACCTGCCCTTTCTCCAAAAACCCAGCATCTCCCTGTAAGTTCCTGGTGCCCCCTTGGCAGCTGAACAGGCTCCGGTGCTCAGAGTGGATGAGTCCATCACTGCAAAAGTCTGCTTGTGGACACAGCCCCTTTAAGAGGCATCTGCAGCTGCTGCTGCCATAGCCTCTGTTATGGACTCGGACATGGCAACCTCGCATCCTTGCCCTGTCCTACCTCCTCCAGTTGCAGAGTGATTTCTTATTACATCTTGTCCCCAGGCGACTCTGCTTGCTGCTTGCTCTGTGTTTCCATCATATCTTTGATGTGTTCGTAAGAGCAGATGAACAAAGCCTTTATCATCTATGCCATTTTCCCCAGTCTCCAGAAAGACATTTTTGCAAGAGGACTCCATGCCTGATATCAGAGGGCCTTGGTTTTCTTATCTGGAAAAAGAAACACTGAAATCCCCTTTAGCAGTAACATTGTTATATCTGATCTCAAGATGTGCACAGCTGTCAGCTAGGAATAGTACTCTGGGCCTGTTGACATTTGTGACAGCAAATGTATATTATAGGAGAGTGATATAAATACCAAGAGGCTTCCCCCCACCTCTCTTTTCCTTTTAAAATCTCAATCCAAAGTCACTTTGTAAGTAAGCATCTGGCCTAGTACTTATTCCAGATTGCCTCCCAGTTTTCCAAAATGACACAATATTGTGTGAATCAAAGAGAAGGTATTGCCTTCTCAGGGCTTTAATAGAGTGGAGAGTCTGAGACCAAAGGCTTACTACTGACCCTACATAGTTGTCTGAAAGAGGATGGAAAAGAAACTTTAAGGAAATTTTAGCGACTAGATCAGGAGTAGAACTCAGAGCCTGCTACCGTTGTTTTAACTAAGTAAAATATACCTTTAGAAATTCCTTCATTTAAAACTAAACAAAAATAAGCAGAAAACCTACTGCATGTCTGGGAAAACTGTCAGGATTGTATACAGGTGTGTTTAGGTGTTCTTAGACTTTTATAAGCATGTTAGATAAATTTATGCTAGTTCTTTTTTGTTATTTATTATTACCTCTCATCTTGATTTTACCTTCTGAACAAAAATGACTGACAAATATTGTGTGTGTGTGTGGGGGGGGGGTTATTACCAAATATTAAATTTGTGTTGTCTCAATTGCAGTGATTTAGATTTGAGATATATAATTTCATCCATGACTCATCTTTTATTAATTACCAAGTATATTGAAACTTTTCATTTTTCTTGATTTACTGAACTCAGTTGAAGAATGTAAAGGAGGAAATAGTCAGATTCATGTTTTTTTGCATAAAGAACCTGCAAGTGTATGTTTTTTCAAATTTGAAAGACTAATGGGTAATATTTGGGTCCTGGTATGCTCCATGTGACGACAAAAATCCTTCAACTGTGAACCTTAAAGAATGGAATCTGTTGTAAGTCTATTGCCCTCTTGTGGCAATTTGTAAGAATGACCATTTCCTTTCAAAATCTTGTGATGCAGCCTTTCAAAATTTTAGTTCAATTGATTCAGTCCTAGTTGCAGGTTTCTATCAAGTATATTCTGTGTTATGGACTCAATATACTTATTGTAATTTATATAAATATAATATAAAGGTGTAAATCTTCAAACAAAGCAAATAAAACACATATGCCTTTTAATTGCTAAAGAATCAATAATGGCATATTGTCACATAGTGAACCAGAATCTTTTAGATATATATGGTGTCAGAATCTGCTTTCTTTACACTTTATATCATGATGTGTAAACCCAATAAAATAACTGATTTTCACATTGGACACTAACCTAATGCAAGAGGACATAACACCCAGTTACTAGTTAAACAAAACAATTTGCTTGCTACTTAATCAGTGTAATTATATGAACTTTGGTAAAGGGTAATGGTTTTATGCAATTTTCTTGGTGGGTCTGGCAAGTTCTCATTGGGCAGGAAGAACATTTACTGTCATATTTGGTCAACTGTTTTGAAAGGTTCACCCCACTGATTCCTTAGGTGTGTATCTTACAACCTGCATCTGTTTTATCTTTAAATTCCAAATGTAATGTCATCCAAATTCAGAAAGTGCAATTTTGGTTGAAAACCTTACAGATGTGAGAAAAGCAGTTCTAAGGGTATATGAATGTTGAGAACACATGGAAGATGTTAAGGCAAGAATGAAAGTATTTGGGTAGATGCAGAGCTGGAGGCCATTGTCATTATAGGTTAGGGAAACCAACAGATTTTACTAAGCCATCCATGAAAGACAATTACTGTTCCCTGTTTAAAAGCTTGGGTGTCATGCAGTCATTTCCACCTAACACTGGAAAATGACTGCAGAAGATCACAACTTCACCACACCCACCCCACAGATGTCTGAATGATATGACACATTCCTTCAGCATCGTGGAGATCTTGATCTCAGAAGAAAAATTGTATTCTCCTAAAAGGAGTGGCCATCAGGATTTCTCTGAGTAAGAGTTGAAGCCATCTGTGGCTTAAAATGCCCTCAAGAGGATTTCTCAATTGGCTGATAGTCATCTGCAGTCTAAGAGGTCCAAAACTGAACTCCAGATTTACGCCCTGCTTCCTGCATCCTGCTTCCGTGTGCCTACCCCAGTCTGCTCTTCCACGGCTTTTTTCATCTTATTAAATGACAACTCCATTTTGCCAGTTGCTCCAGTCAAAACCTTGCAGTCCTCACTAACGTGACTCTTTCTGAATCCTCTATTTCAAATCTATTAACAAATCCCATTGGTTTTGCTTTTGAAAAAATAGCCAGAACTTGACC
>NW_011888785.1:19113626-19120752 GCF_000151845.1 Pteropus vampyrus | reverse complement strand
TTACTAGTTAAACAAAACAATTTGCTTGCTACTTAATCAGTGTAATTATATGAACTTTGGTAAAGGGTAATGGTTTTATGCAATTTTCTTGGTGGGTCTGGCAAGTTCTCATTGGGCAGGAAGAACATTTACTGTCATATTTGGTCAACTGTTTTGAAAGGTTCACCCCACTGATTCCTTAGGTGTGTATCTTACAAACTGCATCTGTTTTATCTTTAAATTCCAAATGTAATGTCATCCAAATTCAGAAAGTGCAATTTTGGTTGAAAACCTTACAGATGTGAGAAAAGCAGTTCTAAGGGTATATGAATGTTGAGAACACATGGAAGATGTTAAGGCAAGAATGAAAGTATTTGGGTAGATGCAGAGCTGGAGGCCATTGTCATTATAGGTTAGGGAAACCAACAGATTTTACTAAGCCATCCATGAAAGACAATTACTGTTCCCTGTTTAAAAGCTTGGGTGTCATGCAGTCATTTCCACCTAACACTGGAAAATGACTGCAGAAGATCACAACTTCACCACACCCACCCCACAGATGTCTGAATGATATGACACATTCCTTCAGCATCGTGGAGATCTTGATCTCAGAAGAAAAATTGTATTCTCCTAAAAGGAGTGGCCATCAGGATTTCTCTGAGTAAGAGTTGAAGCCATCTGTGGCTTAAAATGCCCTCAAGAGGATTTCTCAATTGGCTGATAGTCATCTGCAGTCTAAGAGGTCCAAAACTGAACTCCAGATTTACGCCCTGCTTCCTGCATCCTGCTTCCGTGTGCCTACCCCAGTCTGCTCTTCCACGGCTTTTTTCATCTTATTAAATGACAACTCCATTTTGCCAGTTGCTCCAGTCAAAACCTTGCAGTCCTCACTAACGTGACTCTTTCTGAATCCTCTATTTCAAATCTATTAACAAATCCCATTGGTTTTGCTTTTGAAAAAATAGCCAGAACTTGACCAGCAATTCTTGCTATCTCCACCATTGCCACCGTGATCTAAGCTACCATCTCCTTTCACTTGGATTATTGCAATAATTACTCATTTCTATTCCTTGATATCTGAAAGATTATTGTAATATAGCCATTGGAACAATTATTTTAAAATGTAAGGGGTATTGTATTTCCCCTCTGCTTAGAACCCTGCAGTGGCTCTTCATCTCTCAGAGTAAAAGCCAAGGCCCTTCTGGTCCTCCTCCCTCACCCACTCTGCTCCAGCGACACTGCATCCTCCGTGTTTGTGGAACACGCCAAGATACTCTTACCTCAGGGCTCTGTTCTGAAATGCTGTCTGCACAGATATCCTTTGGCTCATCCCATCACTTTTTTCAGGTCTTTGCTTAAATTCCGTCTTCTCTGTCAAGCCTTGCTCTGACCCTCTATATAAATCAACAGTCTTCTGTCTCTGGTACCTATAGCCAATCCTCTGGCACTATTTATTGTTGCCCTTAACCTGTTTTATTTTCCTTCTTAGAATTTATCACCATCTCATATATGTTTAATTGTTGAATACACATATATAATATGTATTTGTCCTTCCAAGAATGCACATCAGTACCACGAGGGCAGGAAAGAGGTCAGTTTTGTTCAGTACTGTATCCCTGGCACCTAGAGCAGTGCATTGTAGGTGCTCTATAAATGTCTGTTGAATGAATGAATGAATGCATGAATGAATGAAGATGGGTAGCTGATTGCAGATCTGCCTGGGCTCTATTTCTGCCTCTGCTGTCACTGGTTATATAATTTGGGCAAGTTGTCTCTTTGGGCTTCGGTTTCCTTACTTGTAAAATGTGGGTGGTCATTGTATCTTCCTCGTAAATTTGTGGAAGAGATTAAATGAGTGTAGAGTATTCAGCTCATGGTAAGTTGTTGAAATGTGTAAGTTCTTGTTACTCGAGCATCTTCCAGGTGTGTGATAGGTAGGACGTTCTCTGGATAGTCCCTGACAACCTGCATCAGAATCATCTGGGGTTTGTTTAAAATGTCTCAGCCTAGAAATCTGAAGAGGGCCCTGAAAGTTTAGCATTTTTACAATCTCTCCAGGTGACTATTTGCATATTAAAATTTTAGAATTATATATTGGAGAGAAGAATAATGGACCACAATTAGGGGGTAATTCTGAGCCTCTGGTAAGGGTCTGGATGAGGGAACTCTGCTGCTTGTCAGGAATCAGAAGCAGGGGCCTTTTCTTCTCAGCAGTGTGTATGTGGGGTGTGGTCTTTGTGTGTGTGGTATGTCATATAGGGGTATGTGTGTGTATGTGGGGTGTGTGTTGTGTAGTATGTAGTGTGTGTGGTGTGATAATGGTGATGGGTGGGACTGGGAAGTGGGTGTTGAGAAGTAAACGAGTCCTCTGCTGCTGATTTTAAAATGATTTTGTTCTGAGGCTGGAATTGATAGCCATGCCTAATTATTTTCTCTTCCTTGGCAGTGGGATGTTCTATGATGGGAACCACACCTATCTCATTGAGCCGGAAGAAAATGACACCTCCCAAGTAAGTGCTTCTTCTTTTTGGTGTGGCAAATGTGAAAGTTGATGCTGGGAGCTTTTTCATCTTCCCTTTTCTCTCTGCTTTATTTTATTTTCATATTTTTAGGGTCAGGATAGTAATTATATATATGTTTTTACATTAAATATTGAATGTCAAAACCACAAGTGTCTTTTTTCTTTTTCTTTCTTTTTAGAAAATCTGTCACTTACTCCTCCTTTATGTTAGAAATCCTTTCCTTCTAAAGTGTTTTTAAGCCTCCATTTCTATCTCCATTATAAGGCTGTGATCTGCCTTAGTCTGCTCAGGCTGCCATTACAAAATACTGGGTGGCTTAAACAACAGAATTGTATTTTCTCACAGTTCTGATGGCTGGAAGTCTAAGATCAAGGTGCCAGCAGGGTTGGTGTCTTGGCCGAGGGCTCTCTCCTTGGGTGGCAAACAACCGCCTTCTCGCTATGTCCTCACATGGCAGAGAGAAAGAGAGTTGTGGTGTTTCTTCCTCTTCTTATAGGGGCATCAGCCCTATTGAATTAGGGCCCCACCCTTAGGACCTTATTTAACTATTATCATTTCTTCACAGGCCCCATCTTCAAATAAAGTCACATTGGGAATTAAGGCTTCAAAGTATGAATTCTGGGGGGACACAAACATTTATTCTATAACAGAACAAAACCACAGATATGTGATTTTTCCACTCCCCCTTTATTTTCTAGATTGGAGATGTTTTTTTCTGTTGCCATTGCTTTTAAAGCCCTGTGCTGATGAAGTTTAGAGAAATTTAGATTTTCTCAATTATTCCCTCACTTTAGTTGAAATATTCACTTCTCACAAATTAGAAAAAGATTGAATTAATAGTATAGACTACAGATAAATATAATCCACTTCTAGTCTAGCTCTGTACACACAAATATTCTTCCTTGTATCATGGAACATTGATCCAACATTTAGGGAAATAATTTCACAAAACATACATTGTTTTGCCACCCATAATAAATCTTGCTTGGGAGACTATCTGTATTGTGTATTATTTTCTGGGTCCCTATTGCTTGCTGTTCTGTCATTTTGCTTTACCATGTGATTTTTTGCTCTACCGTGTGAGCTTGACTGTTTATGATATTTCTTATAATTTTAGTAATCGAATGAAGCCAGAAGAAGTTATTTGAATGTTCATTAATATTTCTTAGATGAAATGTGGTTTTTTTATCTGTTGGTTTTTCACAGAACTTTGTGTTACACTTGAATTTTAGAGCAAGATCCATTTGGGCATCAGTCGTGCCAGTCGTTATGCTCCCCAATACCAGAGAGTGTTAGCTCTGCAGTTTTTGCCTAGCAAAGAAGCTATCTGGCTCTCAAAGTGGGCAGGGATCTATGGAAAGGAACCAGTCATAAAAAACATCAACGCATTTTCCCAGTTGTCTTACTTCTCCTTGGGAGAATAGGACCATTCATTTTCCATTACTGCAGGCTCTAGCTTCTCTGTTCATGAACACTTTGCTTCTAATAGGATATCACTCTGGTGCCAGGAGAATACAGAAGTGAGTGGGAGAGGTTGAGCAATGGCTCATCATCTCTTTAAACCCAGGAGAATATAGTCAAGTTATGGTTCTTTTAAGGGTCTTAGCTTCTCCAACTGTGATTGCCTGAGGCTGGAGATATCTGGAAGCATGTGCTTAATCTCTGTTTGTGTTATTTCAGGAGGATTTCCATTTTCATTCGGTTTACAAATCCAGACTGTTTGAATTTCCATTGGCTGATCTTCCATCTGGTATGATCTTATAATGACTTAAAAAAAAAAAAGACAACTTTAATAATTCATTTTAATACTTTAGAGCTAATCTATATGTGGAATATCATTAGCCCATGACTGCTTCTAAAAATTTTAGAGAGAAAGTCAGGTGCCATCAAGAGGGGGAATAAAATGCTGACTGACCTCATGTTTATAGTGGATGAGTTTGGAAAGATATAGCTTGAGCTCATTGAAGGAAAACTTTCAAAGGAAGAGCTATTGTGTATTAACATCTTTATTATTATGTGCTATTTGTGAAATTAGTCTTTCCTCCTCATGTATAGTTATGGGGCCATCTATTAAAAGATGTTGATTTGAGAGTTGCCTCTAAGTCTTCATGTGAGAGCAAGGATAGAGTTCTCATACTTTGGCTTTGTTAGTGGAGCAGTGATTATGCAAAGCGCTGTGCCAGGCTCATTTGTGTTCACCTTCTGAAGACAGGGCACGCTCTGAATATCTAGTGTGGAGATGCTGCCTCCCCTGTTTAGTGAGCCCTGACCATGGCCATAACATTACCATAAATTCTAAATTTTAGTCTCACTTTAATCTTTGCAGCAGTTTTGTGAAATTAGTATTATTATTTCCATTTTATAGATGAAGAAACAGAAACTAAGCAGTTTATCTTTTCCAGAGTCCCACAGCTAGTAAGAGAGTGAGTGGGGATTTGGATTATGGCACAGTGAAAAGGTTCGCTGGGAAAGAGGCACAAGGGGAAAAGGAAAAATTACTAGACCGAAAGCAAATCCTAGACTACTGCTTAGGAAAATGACTTAAAAGTTTACATTGTCCCATCAGAAAATGAAGTAAGTGTATTCTAATGTTGCTTCTTCTCTGAAATAAATTTGTAACCCTTTGACCTTTTGCAGTTACTCTAGAGAGAAATAAAACCCGCCTCTTCTCTTCTGTTGCCAAAGGGATAAAAGGTCCTATTTTACAGAATTCACTATCTTGAAAAATCTGCAAATGAGCATGTAGATGCTTACTTTACACAGATGCTTTAGACTGTTCCTTCAATTCCTTATAGAACTTTTTATAATACCTATTATGGAAAGAAAATAAAACATGATCAGCAGCCTGAGAATAAAGTTATAATCTAATAGGTAGTACTGAAAGCAATGGACATTATTTAATATTTAAAGTAATAAAAACCTTTTCCCCAAGGACTTTATTGTTAGGCTTGCCATGATACAATCTTATAATTTTTTAAAAACTTTGTTTAGGGTTTCTTTTTAACAGAAGCTTTGAAAGTGACTTGGCAATTTTGCTGTTATTAAAAATGAGTTTTGAATATACTCTTTGAAAACTTAGATCTGTCTCATTTAGTTTCTGGTTTTCTTTTCATATTAGAAGTTGGCACTGTCAATTTTAAGAGTTTTATTTATCTTTCAAGGTGCTTAGATTTACTATGATAGCTTAAAAGAAAACAAGAAATAAAAATAAATGTCTGCAATTTTTGAGAAATAAGCTCAAAAGTAAGCTTATTTGTTTTTAGTTTCATATAGTGACACTGGGTTGTGGATTATCATCACCTTTGTCCTGCTATGCATTATATATTTCCCAGATATAGAATATGATCAGCTGTTCTCCACACTTGTTTGATGGTAGAACCTTTTGTTTTACATGACACATCTCTCAGGACTAGAGTCTTAAGAATACATTTTGAAAAAAGCATATTTATTTCCTATAGATCCCTTAGCATTCAGTTTTTTAAAAATTACTACAAGCAATACATAAATCTTGTGTACTGTTTGATGAGTTTTGATGCATATGTACACCTTTAGTGAGATAGAGAGTTTTTCCATTACCCCGTAACTTCCTTCGTGTCCCTTCCCAGTCAGTGCCTCCCACGTTTGCAATCCCCTTTCTAACATTTTTTTTTTTTTTTGGTCATAGATTAGTTTAGCCTGTTGCAGATCTTCATACAAATGGACTCATGCATTATATCCAGCCTCTTTTGCTTAGCATATGCCTATGAGATTTATGTTGTCAGGATAGCAGTATTTCATTCTTTTAAATTATTGAGTATGTTCTATTGTATGAAGATACCACAATTTTTTATCCATTCACCTGTTTGGGTTGTTTCCAATTTTTGGCTATTATGAATAAAATAACTATGAAAGTTCTTGTAAAAATGTTTTTGTGGATACATGTTTACATTTCTTCTGTCAAATACCTAGGAGTGAAATAACTGGGTCATAAGGTAGGTATATATTTAACTGTATAATAGTGATCTCAAACTTTAGCATGCACTTGAATCACCTGGAAAAATTGTTAAGCACAGAGTGCTGGCCCCATCTTGGGAGTTTTTTCTTTTTTTATCCACTTTATTGAGGTATGATTGACATACAAAAAGCTATACATAATTAATGTATACAACTTGATGAGTTTGGAAAAAAATACACATCTATGAAGTCATCACCATAATCTGTACCATAAACATATCCATCAACTCCAAAAGTTTCCTCCCATTCTCTATTTATTATTGTTATTAATTATAGGACACTTAACATAAGATCTTCACTCTTAGCAAAATTTTAAGTGTACCATATAGTGTAGTTAACTACAAGTAGTAACTATAACTACTGCTGACAGTAGATCCTTAGGACTTAATCATCTTGTACAGCTGAAACTTCATACACTTTGACTAATACCTTCTTCCCCACAACCCCCACCCCGCAGCCCCTGGAAGCCACCATTCCATTTTCTGCTTCTATGAGTTTGACTATTTTAGATTCCTCATTAAAATGGTATCATATAGTATTTGTCCTTCTGTGTCTGGCTTATTTCACTTAACATAACACCCTCCAGGTTCATCCATGTTGTCTTAAATGGTAGAATTTCCTTATTTTATAAG
>NW_011888785.1:19104604-19112581 GCF_000151845.1 Pteropus vampyrus | reverse complement strand
TTTTAGAATTCCAGCAAGTAAACATCACTCCACCAAAATTTATTTTGAAGTCAAGACCAAAAAGGAGTAAACGGCAGGTATGTATTCACAGGTATAGGTCATGATGGTTTAAAAACACTTGGCAACTGTAAATCAGTTGAATCTACGTTAAGTCTTTGTGAGAGGGTAAATATTAGTTCAGGCATTTGTCAGGGTGTGGTAAACAGTAAGGGTGATGGATCTGTAGGAGCAGTGGAGACGAGGCCATATTATTTTATAAACTCAAAAAGGACTCAAGCTAGTGGTGATAATATGGTTGGTTATTCATCATATAGATGTATTATGGGGCCCCGGCTGTGGCAATCAGGTTCTTTCTACCATAGGCCTCTTTCCTTGCCTGGTATGCACCACATCATGGAATCTACTTATATGGTACATATCCTTCTATTTATCCTTTTAAAGATACCCCCTTAAGAATGAATCCATCAGGTTTTGAAGCCACAAAATGCTATTGTCACACTTGAGCTACTTCAGAGTCTGGAATATAAAATTAGGATGTACACTTTATGAATGTTCAGTAGTTCTTGAACTTAGTGATAATAACTATTTGTACAGTGGCTTTAAACCACATGAAGTAGGAACTATTATTCCTCTTTCACAGGAAAAGAAATGATGGCTGAAATGTGGAAATGACTTGTGCAGAATTATGGAGCTGGTAAATGGTTCAGACAAAATAAGAACTCTGGTCAGCAGAATTCAGTTCTCATCACCATTGTGGTGGTGGTTGGTGTGAGTGTGTGTGTGTGTGTGTGTGTGTGTGTGTGGCATGAAAAACACAGGATGAGAGAAATAGGTCTCTAGTAAGACCAAACAGTTGAAAGGAACAGGTATTTTCTTTTTAAAATATATTTAATAAGTATGAAATAAAATATGTTTATAGATAGATTTCTAATGTGAATAATAATTACTAAATTTGAGTATTTACCATGTATCTGGCCCTGTTCTAAGAATTTTAATTGTATTAACAGTTAATCTTCTTAATCTTATATGGAAGGTATTAGTATTATCCCCATTTTACAAGGACATTGAAGTATGAGAGGCTTAAATGACTTAAATAACTTGCCCATGGTTACATTGGGTTACCCAGTGGGGGAGCTGGGATTCTGAATTAGGAATTCTGGTTTCAGAGAAGTTCTTATAACCACATATGATTTATATACTGCCTCTCAGAAGCCCTTGTGTTCTATGAATTACTACCATGAGGTTTAAATATTTTATGAATATACATATATCTTGAGTCCTAATTAAACAGGTCAAAATAATTGCCATCAGGATTTAATTCAAAACAGTATTTGTTTTCATGAGTTGAACTGAGAGAATAGGATAATTTTCTGTCAACATGATCCTTGATGTTCTTCATAAACATTTGCAATATCCAGTCATATGCTAAGCAGACAAACCTTTAATTTCTCCTTCTGAGAAACCTGTGGGCCCATGGAGGTGAAGTGTAAAACTGTGGTCAAATGGCAACTCTCTGACATTAAGAAAATGTTGAAACTTGTCAAAAAGTCTACTGTATTAACTAGTAAGACTCAGGTCTTTTCCACAATTAATGAAACAGATACTATCATCCTAAAACATCTATTTTTTTAAAGAGACTCTTGTCATTAGATGCAGTTTAGGTTACATTTTGGATCCAAACTCCAAAATTATAGTCTGTTATTTCCTCTCAATCTGTTATAAGGGATTTTGAAAAAAAAGTTTTTTAAATTTTTAAAAGTTTTTTAAATTTTAAAAGTTTTTTAAATTTAAAAAAAGTTTTTTAAATTATGTTAACAATGAAACAAAATCCACATGGCAGAAATTTTTAGTTTGTTTTAAATGCAGTACTCAAAAGATATGTTCATTATTAATTTAGATTCGATTATATATCCTCATCATAAAAATAGCCCTTGGGCAAATGAGCAGAAAAATTTATTGAAAAAAAATGTGTATCAAATCATGGTATAAAGGAAAAAGTTAATTTTGCAGGTCTTGTTAAATATTGTGTTATAGACTAACTGCAGAGGACAAAGGGTTGGTGGCTTTTGCCAGTACCATTCATTGATCATGATTTTGAAGGTGGAGAAAATTTGTTGTTGAATAGACATTATAGCACTAGATAACCCAAGACTGCCTGGAAGCTCTTAAAACTATCCTGACAAAGTTCCTGTATTATCTGGGGGATCCCTTGCACCCTACTAGAGGAAGGAGCATGTCTCAATTCCAGATTTGGAGATTATAGACTAAAAGTGCCAATAATCTCACTCCCTGTACACCTCTCAGAGATTCGCAGGAGCTTAAATTCAACCATTTATTACAATATCCAAGATATTCTGTTAAGTGAAAAATGCCTGATGCAAATGGAAGTACAAAATAAAATATATGCTATGATTGATTTTATTTGCATTAATATTTCTGAAAGAAACCAGTAACTGTGTCCATTGTTGGGGAAGGATAACAACCAGGTAGATAGGGGCAGAGGTGAAAGGAAGACTTTCATCCTATACTTTTAAAAGAATTTTTAACTATTCGAACCATGAAATTTATTATTTACTCAAAAACTAAATAAATCAATGAAAATTAAAAAACTAAATGAATAAATGGAAATTTTGGTTTATTTCTCCCCTATTTTCAATTTTTTAATTAAATTTTTTTTGGTTTTATTGAGGTATAATTGACAAATAAAATTGTAAGATATTTAAAGTGTATAACAGGATGATTTGGTATACATGTATATTGTGAAAGGATTCCTCCATAGAATTAATGAACATATCCATCGTTTCACATATTTACCTTTTTTTGGTGAGACCATCAAAGTTCTACTACTCTCAGCAAATTTCAGTTGTTCAATACAGTGTTAAGTGTCTATCAATGAACGAATGGATCAGGAAGATGCTATACACACACATACAGAGGAATATTATTCAACCCTAAAAAGAAGGAAATCCTGTCATATGTGGAAACATGGATGAACCTGGAGGGTATTATGTTAAGTGAAATCAGCCTGAGATAGAGAAATACTGCGTGATATCATATGTGGAATCTTAAAAAAAAGAAGTCAAACGCAGAAACAGTTGAATAGTTGCCCAGGACCGGAGTCGGGTAAATAGGGAGAAGTTGGTAAGAGTACAAACTTTCAGCTGTAAGATGAATAAGATCTGAAGATCTAATGTAGAACATATATTTTAGTTTTTCACAACCAAGTTCTGAAAACTTATTTAGGTGCTATTTCCTTTACTATATTGCAGCTTCGTCGACATCCTCGTAACATAGAGGAGGAAACCAAATACATTGAACTGATGATTGTGAATGATCATCTGATGGTAGGATTTGCTGAATTTTTTGTTGTTTGAACTTGTCTGTGCCTAGGGTAAAACTGGTGGCTGCAGAAATATGTTTAGAAGAAAGAAGCCCATAAAGCTTCTTTATGGAGAAGGTGTTTGTGTAAGCAAACATATTTGTTACCCACCAACAACCTGCAGGTAGGAAACACTCTTGGGTGAAAGTAACTAACAGTATTTTGTGAGGTTCCAAAAATGTTTCTGAAACTCATAATGTCAAGTCTTTGGATTTAATTGATTAACATAAGTCCTAACATCTCCTCTTACTGAAATGGCAAGGTTTAAAAAAAATGGAAACTTCAATTTTATATTAAAAATAAGTGAGGCACCAATAATGTGACACTTTATTTTGCAATATACAGCTTTATCCTAATAAAGGAAAAACAGTTTGTTCTATTTCTATCTTGCTATGCAGTAAACCTATAAATGAAAAACTTACATAGCCAAGTAATGAAGATTTTTTAGGATAAGAACTGAGCGAAACTTCCATATTTGTTGAGTCAGTTATTTTATATACATTCAATTCATGGGCATGTTGCAGTCAGTATGGTTATAGTCACAGCACATCAGTGCATTATAATGGTAATCATTCTATGTAACTAGGGTTTTGAACTAAAAGTGTTCAGTGATGCACATTGTTGAATATTACTTAATTTCAGGTGCGAATACATTTAGGTTTACTTTGAATGATTTATTTGAGGGAAAATGTGTCATTTATTTTACATATGATAAACAAATATCAATTTTAATTATGGTTAATGATAATACAGTCAAGATTTAGTGCTTCTAACTTGTTCAGGCTAAGACAAAGTTTAATCTTTCTACCTTTTTGAATTTAGTGAATGTTACTGTTCCCTGAGATTTTTTACAAAATATGAATAAATTGCAAAAACATAATTTTGGACATTTTAGGATATCACAAATTCAGATGTCTGTAGGCATCTTAAGACAGATAACACAAATAAAGTGAGCCAGGTATACAACAATAGGAAGCTATGGTGAAAGAGAAGTCACATGGCCTGTCTAATGGCAGCAGCTGCTTCTTAGCACTTACCAGTTATTACCGTGTGGTGATGCTAATTTCAAGTAAAGCCAGGAATCAGGTTTCACATGGTATTTCCTGATTTTTAAAATAGCATTGATATATGTGATTCACATATAGCCTATAAGCTACCACTTCGTGACCCTTGGGGCTTCTTCTCCTTACTGAATAAGTGGTATAGAACTTATAAATTTTTATACTTTTAGCAGTAGTCACATTCACGTTTTCTGACCGTAATGCTACTTGTATTTGTATGTCTTGCAATCCATAGAGAACTTTCATATGTTTTATCATTTTAAATAATCTTGTGATAGAAATAAACTTGTGAAATGGATAGAATGGATATTCTTTACTTCATCTCACGGATGAGTAGACTAAGGCCTCCAACTTTTAACAGCCTGTCTCAAAATGCACAGCATGTAAATGACTGGGTGTCAATTCTTACATTTTTTACAGAAACGCTTAGAAATCTTTCAATTACACCATGTTTTCTTTGCTGAAATGATTATTTGCTGATCACTTTCAAAGCCCTTCACTTGTTTTCTTTTGCTTTCAGTTTAAAAAGCATCGACTTTCAGTTGTACATACCAACACATATGCAAAATCTGTGGTGAACATGGCAGATTTAGTAAGTATCAATCCAATTCAATATTACCATAGAGGAATTTTATCTCTTGATTGCTAATGGAACAGATAATATGGTTCTTATATATTCACTACTCTAAATTACACTTTAACCAACGTGTCCCATAAATCCCTGGTAACCTTGCAAATGACCTTGTTGACTTCTATCTGTGGCTGAGAAGATGCTAAAAGGAAGTGGTCAGATTTACTGACACATTTATGCATGAAATTCCTTCCTGTATTTTTCACATTGGAGAAGAAAAGGTTGAGTCACAGCCCCTAACAAAGATCTGTATACTTCTACCAATAGAGAAACAGTAGAAGAGTTGTGCCTTTTTCAAAAGTGCCTGGTGCTATGGGAATGATGCAACTAAACAATTCTGCTGTACCTACTTTCCAAATCTTCCCTTGACAAGGCAGTGTCAGTACCTTCTCCATGAGTTTAATCAGGGCCAGGCTGGTTGTATAGAAATTATTTTCGTGGAGTCGTCACTGTTTCATTTTTGCTATGGGAACTCAAGAATGCATTGATTCTTTGTGTAGGTGCCAGAAAATGAACTCCAAGGAGCCTTGAATAAGGGTGCAAATATTTGTTAAAAAGTCACCTTTTGTTTCTAACTGGTTCTCTGTTCTTTGGGTATTACTTGGTAAACAGTTTGATACTCTGTTACTTAAGGTAAATGCCTGTAAATGAGAAAAACAATCATCTTCCTTAAAAACGGTGATGTTTTTTACATTTAACTAAAACTCAAGGAGTTTCCATAAAAGGAGCTTTGTAATCCTATTTATAAATCATTTGATTTTACCAATGTACAGCTGGTGTGTTCATTTTGTTAATATACTAGATATATAAAGACCAACTTAAGACAAGGATAGTATTGGTTGCCATGGAAACCTGGGCGGCTGACAACAAGTTTGCCATATCTGAAAATCCATTGATCACCCTACGTGAGTTTATGAAATACAGGAGGGATTTTATCAAAGAGAAAAGTGATGCAGTTCACCTTTTTTCGTACGTAACTTTTGTGATAATTACCTTTTTTGGTTCCATGTTGTATGCTCTATGACTTGTGACAGCAGTATCCTTTTTATTACATAATGCAATTGGGATTTGACAGGGAAGATACATTTGAAAGAAGTTTTAAAGTATAAATTGTAAAAAAAAAAATGGAATAAAAAATAAAGTATAAATTGTTTGAAATTGTCATGAAAATTTAAGAGGTTTAATTTTGTTATTTTAACATTGCATGTATGTTTGATTTTTTTTAAGATTTATTTATAGCATTTATTGAGTAAAAGTGGCTAATGCTCATAAAGCATATTGGTAACAGATTAATTATATTCTTTAAAGTTGCTGTCTTTTAAATGTTAATATTATCTTTGTTTTTGATTTAAGGTAAGAACTTAGTATTTCCAGAGTTTATCTTTTATTTTTTTCCCCACTCTTAAAGGTTTTTAAATTTTTTTTGATAACATGCATGTTTGATGTAATAGCAAGTTATGTATAGTAGCATTCAAAAAACTATTATTCAAAGACACAGCTTTTGAAGAAAGTATAAATGGAAGTAAAAGAGTACATTTTGGGGGTAACTTTATTTTTACATAATTTCAAATTTACAGAAAAGCTGTAAGACTACTATAAGAAAATATCTGATGCCCTTCATCCCAATTCATCAATTGTTTACATTTTGCCCCATTTGTTTTATGATTTCTTTCCTTCTACCCTTTTTACTCCCTTCCTTTACTTTCTTCCTTTTATCTATCCTTCTATCATTTATTTTTTTTCCTGAGCCATTTGAGAGTAGCTTGCAGACACTTACTTACTGGTCATTTACTACTAAGTACTTAAGACATTTTCTTATGTAACTGTAGTAAATTATTAAAAACAGAAAATTTAACACTGGATAAACTACTTTATCTAATCGATAGTCTATGTTCAAATTTTACCAGTTGTCTCAGTAATGTCTTTTATAGCTGATTCTCCCCAACTACCCCAAATCCAGGATCCAATACTGCATTAATTGTCATGTCTCTTTAGTATTCTTTAATCTGAAAAATTTCCTCAGCCTGTCTTTGTTTATTTTGAGCTTTAGACCAGTTATTTTATAGCATGGTCCTCATCGAGGGACTGTCTGATATTTTCTCATTATGAGATTCAAGTTGTGCATTTTTGGCAGAAATGCCACGAAAGTGATATTCTATCCTTCTCAGGGTACATCATATTAGTAATTCTTCTTTAATAGATACAGTTCTATTGAAGATATTGATTGATCGTGTGGGAAATGTCCTTCAGAAACCTTTTTCTTTGGTTATGTGTATAAATAATTTTCACATTCTTCCCTCACCTCAGGGATATATAGTATGTAAATGTTAGGTGCATTGAGAAAATAAATGTGGTAAATTAATAATGAGAGGTGCTATGATGTTTGAACTGTGAGCAGTAAGTATTTTTCATTTCCTTTTCTGAAAGGGGAAGTCAATTTGAGAGTAGCCGGAGCGGGGCAGCTTATATTGGTGGGATTTGCTCGTTGCTGAAAGGAGGAGGCGTGAATGAAGTAGGTGTGAACATCTGTACAGTACAAAGTGGTATGATGGCTGAAAATGTTTTCCTAATATTTAAGTGATAATTTCTCAGTATTCCACATTTTCCAGATGTTAGGTGGTTTTATTAACAGCCAATGTGGTTACTGTAAATTACCAGAGGACAGAATAGGGAAATCATTGAAGATAACTGATAATTCTGTTTATGTTCTACTTAGAATAATTTCCAGATTTTGCTATTTACAGATTATATAGAGAAAATCTTTACTTTTACCTTCATCGACAATAAGGTCCTGTTTATCACTTTGATTTTCCAGAGAATTGGTAATTCCCTGAAGCATTGGTTTACCGCCTAAGAACTGAATTAGAAATTTTCTTCCTTCTTTAATATTTGGCAAATTTTAGGGG
>NW_011888785.1:19097804-19103496 GCF_000151845.1 Pteropus vampyrus | reverse complement strand
TCAAACACTGTATTTTGAGTGAGTGGATTATAACCATATTTATTTTATTATTTTAATAACAAATATACAAATATGATTGTTTATATTAATAATAATTATTACCATTTATGGAGTACACATTATATGACACATCATTGAATGCCAGTATTATCTACATCTAGATACTTATTTAATCCTCTAGATAATCCTGCATACATTATTAGCCCCATTTTATAGATGAGGTGATTAGATCTTAAATGGTGATGTCTCCAATATTACACAAGTTGACATTAAGTCACAGCCCAGGTTGTAAACCTAGGCTGTTTCTAAAGCCCCTCTGCTTAACCAGCCTACTACACTGGCTTCTCTCAGCAGCCTTTGTGCAGAGGCTTTTAAAAATGAACAGGAAATTTTAAGAATTCCCATAAAGGTCTAGGAAACCAGGATCCTATAGTGGTATGTCACTATTTTACTGGTATTTGATTATATTTTATTTAAGCCATTTTAAATGAATGCTTTAAAAATATGGCCACTTGTTTAAATATCAAAAGATTTAATTTTATTAAAAAATATATTATCTTGGGTCAGAGTGAAGCTATCCTTGTTAAAATAGGAGGTACTCTAATGCACCTGTTTTTATTTTGTAATAAGGCATGTGTGTTCATTTTCTCTTAGGCGAGTGTAAATGTGAGGACACGTGGTCTGGATGCATAATGGGAGACACGGGGTAAGCCGCTTCTATTTGAAAATAACTCACTTTTCCTTTTTCTCCTGGGCTGTTGTCTTCTTAGGAATATGACACTGAATAACTTAGTGCATGGAACCTTACCCCAGGCATTTAAGAGAAAATCTGAAGTAGATTTTCTCAATGGCTTTGAGAAAATGTAAAATGTTTTCACAAAATAGTCTCTTGTTTATGAAAACAGTTGATGTTCATTAAGCTGGTAGAGCAAAGACTTTTTTAAACTTGAATCTAGGCCGGAAATAAGGAACAATATTTGGTTTGTACTAATTCCCTTTCCTTTTGTCTTTTCCAATTCTAATTAAATGGATTATAAACAATAGTGTGCCAATAAGCTGACTCTCAAAAACAAAAATAAGAAAAGAGTCCAGATTTTTAGCTTCTCAGCTATCCAGCAGCCTTCTACCGCATGTAGATGCCTATGGTGTAGATACTGTAATGGCTGATTTCAAGCTACCAATGATGCATCACTGAACAAGGAGTGGGAAGAGTTGTGTACATTCGCTCTCCTGAAAAAGGTTGTCATTTTTATACTGCCCTACCTTTCACACACCATAAGGCACCAATCATATTTTTTCTAAACAAATTTTACAACCATTCTTTTCATGCCAGACTTATCACTACTGCCTTACTTTAAACTTTTATCATCTTGTGCTGTTATTTCAGTAACATTCCAGATACTTGGGCAGCTTTCAGGCTCTCTCCCCCTTCCTGAACTGCACTTCCATCATAATTAAAAGGTATAAAGAATAAAAGAGTGAACACTTGTATACTATTACCCAGCTTAAAAAAATAAAACCCTGCCCACATTGTTAAATCTCCCTTGTGTTCTTTCCTATTGGTCCCTAGCCAGGGTAACCACCATCTTGAATTTGGTTAATATCATTCACAGATCCTTTTTTATACTTTTACTGTATATTTGTGTTTGTTTTGAAGTAATACACAGCATTGCTTTGCATATTTCCAGTTAATATAAAAGGTATCATACTATATGTATTCTTCTCTGATTTCCTTTTTTTTGATCAACTTTATGTTTGTGAGATTTATCTATGCTGACAATATAGAGATTTAGTTCATTTGCTGTATATGGCACAATTTCTCCATTATCCTCTTAATGCACCTGGATTTATGTGTGTCAAACACATGAATCCTATCATTTTTCTGCTCAGAACTTTTGTTGAGTTTCTGTTGTCTAAAGGATAATGTTTAAATTTCTTTCTCCAACATTTAGGTGTCCATAATTTTTCTTCATCCTCATTTGCAATCTCATTTTTCCGAACTATTCATAATCATTTTGCTAACCATAATTATACATGGATTGCCAGCTATTTTTGATTTGCTAAGCATAATCCTATGTGGATTTTCAAAGCTCCTTAAATATTTGCTCACAATAATTGTACGTGAATTTTCAGCCTCTTTCGCTGTCTTCAATATACTCTCTTCATCTGGAATTCTCATCTTTTTCAACCTAACCTATTTCTAGCCATTTGAGATTTATTATAATTTTTAACTCCTGTGTTATAATTTAATTCTCTATGTGCTGTGCCACTCACCAATTAGTTATACATTTTTTGAGGATTACGTCTTACACTAATGTATATTTTTGTCAGACCTCATACTATAATATCTTGTACAGACTTGATTTTCAAGAAATATTTATTGTTTATATTTGAATTTTTTTAAGTTTATTGGGGTAACTTTGGTTAATACAATTATATAATTTTTAAGTGTATATTATCATTTGACATCTGTATATTCTACTGTGTGTTTACCACCCAAAGTTTAGTTTCCTTCAGCTACCATATATTTGATCCCCTCTAATCACTTTACCCTCCCTCTACCTCTCTATATTTGACCCTCTTTACCCATCTACCTCCCCTCTCCTCCCCTACCCCACTAGTAACCACTACACTTATAGTCCTCTGGTAACCACTAGTCTATAGTCCATGTCCATGAGTCTCTATTTGTCCTGTTCATTTGCCGCTTTTAGGTTTATATCCCACATATAAATGATATCATGTGATTTTCACCTTTTTCTGTCTGGCTTATTTCGCTTAACATGATTATTGAGGTCCATCCATGTTGTTGTTATATTTGAATTTTGAACTCTCAAGATATGTATGACAAGGAAAATAAGTGATGGAGGAGGAAATGTACATGGAAATATATATTTAAACTATTTTTAAAATATCTTTGGACTTTTTGTTTAGTAATAAAAGGAAATTAAAAGTTACAACTTTCTCAAGTTGTAATTTTCCAACAATTACTAAATTCCATGCTAGAGGTTCTTGTCTTTTAAAAGCTATTAGTAAATTGTACCTGATTAGTTTGATTAACTATTAAACACAAAATGTTATGGATACTTTGCTTAGCACTAAGCATATGTGTAGCAAAACCAAATGACGTCACAGATATGTATAGCTCTTTGCATTGAAACTTCTTATATCAAATAGATGCAGCATATTTGAGAAAAACTCATTGCATGAAACATTGTCTGGCATGATGCTATATATATAATTTGATCTGTACCAAGCATCACCTAACAGCAGTAATTATGGATATATATTTTCCACCAATACATTCCCTCTCATTTCTACTTTCTGAAGTTCCTCTCTACTGCTAAATATTGGAAAGCATTGTTGAAATGAATACCAGTCCTATTTAAAGGTATAAAAATTAAAATATTAAGAATTCATTGAATACAATAGATATGTTACCCTGCAAAAAAGAAGGTTTGAGGCAGAGCCTAGGGTAAGACATGACATCTGCTTTCAGGTATTTTAAGATGTGGTAGCGAAATAAGTCTTCTTTGATACAGTTAACAACATAGACTGTAACTATAGGAAGTCAGATGTGGCACAGTGAAGGTAAGAGCAAGCTGTAAATTTCAATTGTTCTTATATAAAAAGAGCTTCCCTGTTAGCAAAGAGTTTCTTTTCAATGTTGAAGAGCAGACTGAGCTCCCAACTGTGCAATGGGCAGGAGGCTGTGTGAGGCTGAGACCTCTGAGGGCCCTTTGCAAGGCAGGAGTTGAACGAGGGTTTGACTTCTAAGGGTCCAACATTAGCAATTGCTGACTTTCTTCTTTGACAGTAGGGGCCATCTCAGGTTTTGACTAGTAAAATAAACAGGAAACTTGAAGAAAGTCAAGTTTCATAAAGTCAAATTCCATAACTCTGGCAGAGATATGCAGCATAGATGAGTGGGTATGGTGATAAAAACATTGGCTGAGGTGTTCTCATTGAAAAGAAAAAAGGAAGTAATATATGTGTGAAAATTTTTAGATAAAGAATTAAGTGTATGACTTATTAGGAAAGTGAAGTGAAGGAAGTACAGTAGTTCAGACAATTTACACCCATGATAGCTTTATTTGGAGAGTTTAGCATGAAAACTTTAAAAATGAGTTTGGAGTAAATAATCATTGTAAATTCCATTAATTGATTCACTAGGCATTAATCACTATGCTAGCAGGAAGTAGGAATATAAATAAATACAGTCCTTGCAGACTAGTGGGAGAGAGACTTTATAAAAACTATCTATTACTCTCTTAATTATATTTTTACTATTATATAAGCTCAATGTAAAACAACTTTTGAAAAGTATAGCAAATAAAATTTTTATTACTTTTCTCACCATATATTAAAATAGTATAATATTTTAATATTAACCATGGTTAATATTAAAGTAAACAATGTTAAAATAATGTTTAAATCCAGTATTTTTTCTCTTTCCATTTTTATTATTCATTTATAAAATTTGGGTCCTTTTGTATATATAGCTATTCATTTTTTTACTTAACATTAGATAGTCAGCATTTTTCTGAGTTTTCATTCTTGAATACCCTGATTATTAACTACATGGTATTCTATTTTATTAATGTGTCGCAGTTAACAGTTTTTTTGGTATTGAACATTTAGGTTATTTTCATGTTATTTGCTATTATAAATTGTGCCACCATAAATATCTTTGTTCAGATCTCTTTGCATACATAACTAATTATATCCTCAAGAAAAATTTCTAAGAATAGAATTACTATATTTAAGGATATTTCTCATTTTGAAGATTCTTAATGCATAATTGCTCTATAGTCAAGTTTCTTTTTCTAGTGATCCTTGTTGCTTTTCTTGGTATACTTATTTTTTTTTGTATTTTGAAACAATCTGAAACTTGAAAAGTTGCAAGGATAGTAATAAAGAACCTTTTTTTGTCCCTGACTCATAAGTTGCTAACTTGGTGCTCCATCATCCCCAAAACTTTAGAGTACATTTCTACAAACAAGGACATCCTCCTGCAAAACCACAGTACAGCCAATAAAGTTATCTAATTCTTAGCCCTCATTCAAAATTGGCCCTATGTTTCAACAATGTCACTTTAGAAAAGGTTCAGAATCAGGCATCACATTTAGTTTTTATGTTTCTGTAGCCTCCTTCATTCTGGAACAGTTCCTGTCTTTCTTTGACTTTCATGACCTTGACACATTCATAAATTAATAGGTCAGTTATTAAGTAGAGTGCTTTGCATTCTAGCCCAGTTGTAATATTTAGGAAAAACTTATTGTGAAACAAATTGTTCCTAACTTGCTTTGATCAAAATTATAAGGTACTGTATGTATGTGTTTCCTTGAAGATATATGCAAATAATAACCAACTTATAGTCACAATTAATCACCAAATGAAGAATTTAGAAATATACTGATTGAATAAAACTCTTAGGGATTGAATGCAAATGTTGTACGTAAGTATAATGTATTTTTCTTGTTTTAAAGAAAATGTATAATTTTAACAATGTTCAATTTTAAGACTAATATACAAACAAGGGAGACAAAGATTGTACCCAGCTATTACTTTTCTTCTCTCTTATAGTTATTATCTTCCTAAGAAATTCACCCAGTGTAATATTGAAGAGTACCACGACTTCCTAAATAATGGAGGGGGTGCCTGCCTTTTCAACAAACCTTCTAAGGTAATAAGC
>NW_011888785.1:19092582-19095259 GCF_000151845.1 Pteropus vampyrus | reverse complement strand
ATCAAATATTTAAGCCTTTCCATCAAGGCTAACCGTTATTTGAGGCTTACTTTTTTCCAAGAAATCTAATTCTTTTGTCTATTATATAAAGTCTGGTACCATATTCTCCATTATTTCTGAGGCTTAGTATCTGTCTCTTTTCAGTTTGCACATTTTATGGAGACAGAGCCGGGGACTTACACAGTAATTGGTACAAGTTCAACAAATAAATATTTGTTGAATGAATGAATAAATATGCACAGCACTCTCTTAGTGATTATTTGATGATTGATTAACTTTAGTCTAATGAGTTAAGAGAGGGTGGAATATGAACTTGTCATATCAAGTATCTATCAAGTATCTATTGAGTGCCAGAGATAGTGCTAAACACTTTTACTTTTGTATCATCTTATATCATCAGGGTTTCTCAACACTGGCACCATTGACATTTTTGGCTGGATAATTCTTTGTTGTGAGGGTGTGTCTTGTTTATTGTAGAATATTTAGTAGCATCCTTGACTTCTGCTTTCCAGATGCAAACACCACCCCTTCCAGTCATGACAATCAAAAATGTCTCCAGACGTTGCCAAATGTCCCCTTGGGGGCAAAATAACTCCTGGATGAGACTGCTGTCTTAGGCAATACTCACAACCACACTTTTGAGATAGGCATTATTATCCACATTTTTCTACTTGAGCAATCCTCGTCTTAAGAAAGTGAAATAACCTGCATAGGCTCATTCAGCCAGGCATGAATAAATGTGCAGTTACCTCCCAGATCTGCTGGCGGCAGTTTCTGTTGTTTCCGCTTTATCACTATGTCTCCGGCAGGTTTTTAAGACAAGAAAAGCACTGGTGGAGATCTCTGAAGGCACTCTCTAAAAATAGAAGATTAAACTAAATGTGAAACAGACTTTCTTTCATTTTGGCTGCCTCAACTGTTTATTCTGTCAGTTTTCCCAACTTCCATAACAAGGAATCCCCAATATCATTTATTTTAATCCTTGATGTTTTAAGTCTGCCCATCCATAAAATGCCTTTGATTATGCCCCTTTTCTTTGATTTATAGCATTCAGCTCTTTGTGATGTAATAATTCTAAGAAACAGGTAAAAATAATAAAGTTAAAATAAGATACAGTGGTATGATTAACCATCCCACAAAATAAGTTACAGCTATACCCGTCAAATAAGATCTTTTTTGCCACTTTCTCTACCCCGCACCTCCCACTCTCACCCCTCCCTTGGGCTCTTGGAGGAGCCAGAGGCAGGATAGTGAATGGAGGAGAGGAAATAGAAGAACAAGACTAGAAATTATGTGCCTTTATTTTTTCTACATTATAATAATGTTTCTATGTCAGAGTCTGCAAACATTTTCTATAAAGGGCCAGATGGTAAATAATGTAGGCTTTGTGGGCCATAGGTCTCTGTCTCAGTTACTCAACTCTGTCTTTGAAAGCAGCCATCGAAAATGCAGAAACAAATGGGCACAGCTGTGTTCCAGTGAAACTTTTTAAAAACAGGCAGCCAATCAAAATGCTGCCTTCAAGCCATAATTTGTGGACCTCTGCTGTAAAACATTGCTTATTTACTTGTTTATTATTTTTCTTCTCTCATTAATATGTAAGTTTCAAGAGGGCAGCGATTTGGGTTGATTTATTTACTGCTATATCCTAACACTTAGAGCACGTCCTTCACTATGCTTTCTCTCAAAACTTTCTGGCAGTTCTTAAACATTTACCCTCTCATGTAAACTCTAGTATCTTAAATCTGCTCATATTTCTACCTCAGATGTTCTAAAATTCTGGTTTGCCCCAGTCCCAAGGAGAAAGAGAAACAGAGTATAGAAAATGAAATTATCTTGCTTATTTCCTTATCTTTGTGGCCCGCTTACACCCACTAAAATGTAAGCTGCTTGTGAGCAGGGTTCTTGTGTTTAGTTCTCCATTGAATCCCCAGTGGCTAGAAAGTGCCTGGACATATTTTAAGTAGCTAGTAAACACTTGATGAAAGAATGAATGAATGAACACAAATTTTGCTTGAATCATTTACAAAGTATCGGTTGAAATGCTGATTGGAGTTGGCAGTGTGCTGTTCATGTTCTAGGAACAACAGGAAACTCAACTGCCTGGAGGGTTGTGAGCAAGGGAGAGATGAAATCTGTGGGGTGTGGGTCGCTGTCCCAAATAATGTGTATGTTTATGTGAGCACAGATGAAAGCATAGAAGGATCCAGCCCCAAATATTAACATTTTGGAGAGGGAAAGAGAATGCGATTGAAGAGAAGGGAAGGATGAAGATTTCACGTATCTGTGTTTTGTTATAATAAATACTCTTACAATTTATAAGTCTAATGAGCTTAAAAATTTATTTGTACAACTCCCACACTTAAGAAATATTTGCAGTATATATTTGAAAACAGACAAAAAAAGAAAAGCAACAAACACTCCCATACACTGGTACAAATCATAGAAACATTAGTAAAGAATAAAAGAGAGAGCTATGCATCTATGTAAAATGGAGGAAAATCTAACTTTTGCAATTCAGCTTAAAATGTAACTTTTAAATTCTTGGCAGATAAGGCAGAAAGAGGAGTAATAAGAGGTGCAAGTAAGAGTGAAGGGTAAAGTGTAAATCCAAAAGCTGTTTGGAAGGAAGAGTTACTGGAACTTGGGCTGACTCATCTTTCTGGATGGAGAGTGT
>NW_011888785.1:19090133-19092532 GCF_000151845.1 Pteropus vampyrus | reverse complement strand
TAATTTTAACAATGTTCAATTTTAAGACTAATATACAAACAAGGGAGACAAAGATTGTACCCAGCTATTACTTTTCTTCTCTCTTATAGTTATTATCTTCCTAAGAAATTCACCCAGTGTAATATTGAAGAGTACCACGACTTCCTAAATAATGGAGGGGGTGCCTGCCTTTTCAACAAACCTTCTAAGGTAATAAGCGTGATCTGTTACTAGTTATTAATCTTTCTAAAGTTTAATAAACACAAATTTTCAACATTGATAAAAGAGCTTTTCACCTTGGCTTATATGTACATAGTCTAGATTTGCTAATTATCTGCATTTTCAAAGTCATCTTTAATCTTGAGCAGTTAGGGCTATTCTGATGGGAATAGAAAGCAGGTAGAAACAAGTGCTTTCTGAAAATTTTTCATTTTCTTTTTTATCTGGCCAAATGATTATTCCAGGTGAGATTACAAAAATGGTTTATTTTACCTTTCATTTTCATTTTCTTGATGAGTTCCACCCGTGCCCCACGGGTATCTAATCACACCTCATACTGGTGGAAAGGAGAGTAAATCTCCCCTCTTTACTCCCTACCACTGTCTTTCAGAGTATGATTAAAATTGCAAGTACTTCTCAATATGAAAACCAAATCCGCTTAAAGAAGAAAAGGAGAGTCTGTGCTTAGAGTTTGTCAGAGGCTTTTATAACTTGCGGTACCTCCTTTGTTTACTGACTAGAAAGCAGGTTTGCTCCTGTATTTGGAAGACTTTGCACATTAAAAAGATTGCTTTCTCCTTGTTAATTACATGAACTGTGATGTGCTTCTTTGCATCACAGTGATATGTGGCTTTGTAATCAATTACCTGGTTTCATTCCAGGTAATTTTACTCCAGTGAAATTTAGGAAATGTATCACATTGCATTGAAAAGTGAATTGATTTTAAGAATCTTTCTAAAAGTTTCAGGAGTAATAACTGAATTACATCCATGCCACTGTAAATAAAAAACAATTCAAGTCTTTTTACCAAAATAACTGATTATTCTGAACCCAGAGTAAAAGAATAAGAGTGTTTTTCATCTGGCTGAGTTTTAGTTTTGGCTTTCAAATTATCTCATGTGTTATGATCCCTTTCAACTGAAAATGAAATCTAGAGATGAGGTGATTCTTTTGTTGGAGAGGAGAGATTATTTGAAATTAGGTGGGGATTCTTTTCTGTTGTTGCTTTCTTTATTTCATTTTGTTTTTTCCCTCTAGCTAGTTAAGAAAGTATGTGTTTGTGTCTTCATAGGTGTGTATTCACTTATTCTATAACATGTTAACTTTTCTATAGCTTTTGAATGAATATTATGTATATGGAGCAGAGCAACTATTTACTGATTTTACCTGTCTTCATAAGATAAATTATACTCAAAAGATAATGATATTGATGGAGAGTTAAAAAGTAAAAACACTCTTACATTGTACTCTTGCACAGGCCAAAAACCGCTTCTGTCTCCTGGGCAAATTATCATTGCTGTTCTCCACAGAACTATGTTAATAGGAGGAGCTGTTTTGTATCAAATAAATCAATGGATTTGTTATTTTGTGGTGTTTTCCTCATTATCAATGAAATAACTTTCTGTTTCACAAGGAAATATAATTAATAAAGGGCCTCTCACAGGTAATTGAACTTGATCCTCACGACAATTCATGATGTGGACGGGCAGCTAATATTATTCCCGTTTTAAATACTGAAATACTTGGGCTCTGAGATGGCAAGCCATTTGCCCAAGATAAGTAGCTGAGCCGAGATTTGAATCCAGACATTCTGACTCTAAATCCCTTATTCCTGTTTGAAGGAAAGGAAATTGCAGGAGTCAGTCTGGCTTGGTTTTAGTCAATGGCTAGATCATCTTTTATTTTTATGGCATTTATTAGACCTTACTTGGTATGTGTTATGTACATAAATATGATTAAATCTGAACTGGATATAACATTAGACACTTCTGTTCCAAAGTTCCCAGTTCTAAAGTTATAAAAAGTCATGCTTTCTGTTTAGGAAAATAAACATATATTTTGGAATATCTGACAGATCTGCCAGAAGTATAGATGTGGCACTTATGGTCTCTCATAAGGTCTTTGATGTTGATTTTCCTATATTTTAATTCACTTTTTGATTTTCATCCCACAGCTTCTTGATCCTCCTGAGTGTGGCAATGGCTTCATTGAAAGTGGAGAGGAGTGTGACTGTGGGACCCCAGCAGTAAGTCTTTGGGAATTTGGATGATTTTTTTTAGGTTATTTAGGGTCATTCCAGTACCACACACTGAGATGTTTAGAGCAAGTGTTATTCCTGGAAATTTTATAAGATTTGTGGAAGAAAGATTATTATTGTGAACATATACATTTATTAGAAAATATGCTGGTACTTTCAGGAA
>NW_011888785.1:19069865-19088343 GCF_000151845.1 Pteropus vampyrus | reverse complement strand
GCACTGGTGGAGATCTCTGAAGGCACTCTCTAAAAATAGAAGATTAAACTAAATGTGAAACAGACTTTCTTTCATTTTGGCTGCCTCAACTGTTTATTCTGTCAGTTTTCCCAACTTCCATAACAAGGAATCCCCAATATCATTTATTTTAATCCTTGATGTTTTAAGTCTGCCCATCCATAAAATGCCTTTGATTATGCCCCTTTTCTTTGATTTATAGCATTCAGCTCTTTGTGATGTAATAATTCTAAGAAACAGGTAAAAATAATAAAGTTAAAATAAGATACAGTGGTATGATTAACCATCCCACAAAATAAGTTACAGCTATACCCGTCAAATAAGATCTTTTTTGCCACTTTCTCTACCCCGCACCTCCCACTCTCACCCCTCCCTTGGGCTCTTGGAGGAGCCAGAGGCAGGATAGTGAATGGAGGAGAGGAAATAGAAGAACAAGACTAGAAATTATGTGCCTTTATTTTTTCTACATTATAATAATGTTTCTATGTCAGAGTCTGCAAACATTTTCTATAAAGGGCCAGATGGTAAATAATGTAGGCTTTGTGGGCCATAGGTCTCTGTCTCAGTTACTCAACTCTGTCTTTGAAAGCAGCCATCGAAAATGCAGAAACAAATGGGCACAGCTGTGTTCCAGTGAAACTTTTTAAAAACAGGCAGCCAATCAAAATGCTGCCTTCAAGCCATAATTTGTGGACCTCTGCTGTAAAACATTGCTTATTTACTTGTTTATTATTTTTCTTCTCTCATTAATATGTAAGTTTCAAGAGGGCAGCGATTTGGGTTGATTTATTTACTGCTATATCCTAACACTTAGAGCACGTCCTTCACTATGCTTTCTCTCAAAACTTTCTGGCAGTTCTTAAACATTTACCCTCTCATGTAAACTCTAGTATCTTAAATCTGCTCATATTTCTACCTCAGATGTTCTAAAATTCTGGTTTGCCCCAGTCCCAAGGAGAAAGAGAAACAGAGTATAGAAAATGAAATTATCTTGCTTATTTCCTTATCTTTGTGGCCCGCTTACACCCACTAAAATGTAAGCTGCTTGTGAGCAGGGTTCTTGTGTTTAGTTCTCCATTGAATCCCCAGTGGCTAGAAAGTGCCTGGACATATTTTAAGTAGCTAGTAAACACTTGATGAAAGAATGAATGAATGAACACAAATTTTGCTTGAATCATTTACAAAGTATCGGTTGAAATGCTGATTGGAGTTGGCAGTGTGCTGTTCATGTTCTAGGAACAACAGGAAACTCAACTGCCTGGAGGGTTGTGAGCAAGGGAGAGATGAAATCTGTGGGGTGTGGGTCGCTGTCCCAAATAATGTGTATGTTTATGTGAGCACAGATGAAAGCATAGAAGGATCCAGCCCCAAATATTAACATTTTGGAGAGGGAAAGAGAATGCGATTGAAGAGAAGGGAAGGATGAAGATTTCACGTATCTGTGTTTTGTTATAATAAATACTCTTACAATTTATAAGTCTAATGAGCTTAAAAATTTATTTGTACAACTCCCACACTTAAGAAATATTTGCAGTATATATTTGAAAACAGACAAAAAAAGAAAAGCAACAAACACTCCCATACACTGGTACAAATCATAGAAACATTAGTAAAGAATAAAAGAGAGAGCTATGCATCTATGTAAAATGGAGGAAAATCTAACTTTTGCAATTCAGCTTAAAATGTAACTTTTAAATTCTTGGCAGATAAGGCAGAAAGAGGAGTAATAAGAGGTGCAAGTAAGAGTGAAGGGTAAAGTGTAAATCCAAAAGCTGTTTGGAAGGAAGAGTTACTGGAACTTGGGCTGACTCATCTTTCTGGATGGAGAGTGTGCCATTAAGCACTATCCTATTTTCACAAGATATGTAAGGCTTATGTGTGATGACTGTGTAAATTCATATTTGAGAAACTCTTTCTGAAAACTATTAACATTTCATTCAGTAACTGTGGTTTTCACAGACTACTATCTTAAAATAGTTCAAGATATTCCGATCCAAAATATATATATATATATATTCATTTTGCTTTTTTAAAGGTGATACTGTGAGAATTTTTTCCTTCAACAGTTTTACACATTGATTTTTGTTCATTTTAGTTTCAGCCTATGGGGACTGTGTGCCGAGAAGCAGTAAATGATTGTGATATTCATGAAACATGCTCAGGAAATTCAAGCCAGGTAATTTATAGAATAATTACTCTAAACCAGATGAGAAAAAACAGGAGTATCTTTAGTGCGCAGACCCCCAGGACACATTGAAATGGACAAGATGCTCATTCTCTCTTTCACAGCAACTCTCACTCTCTTTTTATTTGTTTTTCAGGAATTTAAGTTTTGGTTATCAAAGCTTGAGCAGATGTTCAGTATAGTTTTGTCTTAATATTGAGCAAACCTAAGGCTACATGCATGTCTTAACTATTTTGTTTTTGTTTTAAGTAGAGAGTAAAATTCATTTTTTTTTTTTTTTGTCTAATTAGTGAAGGAGGAACAAAAAGACCCTCTTAAGCTGGTTGAAACAGGAGTCACCCAAGGCAGAGAGACCCACAGAGCCCTGGGTTTTGAAAAGGGGTCTGTTTCTCTGTCTTGATTCTTATTTATCTGGCTCGTATCACTTTAGCCATTAATAGCTGCTCTTGAATTTAATATTATTTAGTTGTAAATAGAGTAGATAGAGAAGTTGATAAACTTTGGTAGTGGTTCCCAGATTTCACATGACCAGTGTGTATCCCGGCAGTTCTTACTTTGCACGGTAGTGCAGGACCATGTAAAGTCATCTTAATAATCAATGGAATAAACTACAGTTGTTCTATGACCTTCAAAAAAGGTCATCAGACTATTGGTTTTAAAAGATTAGGGAGATGAAAAAATAAACTAATATTTATTTAGCACACTAAATAAATAAAAACGGGAACATTGAGAATTAAAGCATTTTCTTTCTTTGTAAAATACTTATCAGGAGTAGTTGGAACTGTGAGTGCCTTCTTGTTGTAAACCTTATGATACATAGTGAGCATCTTTTTCAAGCATTGTTGAATTGTCATACTCCTTTCTAAGTTTGGATCAGATTTCAACACTTTATCCTCTGTGCTTTCAATGTCATGAACTATCTCCAAGAGACGTGAAGATGTGAATGTGAAGGTTTTTGCCAAACAACAGTAACAACATTGCCATAGTCAGTGATTTTTTTTTCTATGACTCAGTTAGAATTTGTATTCAATGAGAATTTCGCTTGAGTGTCATCATGCCTTTTTTTTTTAATACAATTTTGTAAAATGTTACATGCTATCAACCAAAGACAGGCAACATAACTATACACTTTGTTGTCTGTGCATGAACTGACTAAACAGATGGCAAGTGACCAGTCACTGAGAGGTCTTGAAAGAAGTGACAACATGGGTCTTTCACCATGATAGGCTTATGTTATTTACCTTGTGATCAGTGGACCGAAGAGCTGGTAGCAACATTTGTACTTTATACAATAACTCACAGTTCATATATTATGGTAACTAAAATTGGAACTGTGTTATGGGGATACTGGTGTTCTTTAACAAAACTGTGGTAACTGAAATTCATGCATATTGGAGCCATGCAAAGCTAGGACTGCCTGTATATTTTTTTCTTTAGAGAAGAGGGATTCAGTAGTGGTTATCTGCATTAACCATTAAACATGCTTTATGTTAAAGATAATCATTTTAAAGACTAAATATTTTTCTTTCTTGTTATCTAACTAGCATTGTGTTTCTGAGCTAACACAGTGATGATGAAATAATGAAATGATGGATGTGCAAAGATGTTCTTGTTGTATTAGTTTTAACAGCATAAATTGGAGATACAGCAGGTCCTTCCTTAAGTAATGGTGTTTTGTTCAATGTCATTTTGTGATAACATTGATGAGATGCCATAGAAACTTAATTCTTGTTTATATCAATTAGCCTATGGTAAAATTGGTTTCATTATACATCATTTTGCTTAAAGTCACAGACCCTATCGAGGACAGTGAGGACTTACTGTATTTACAAGTAAATATTTTAGTACATTGGTTATATGGTTTGTTAGCTCAATGCAATGTATTTCAGCTATTAAGATGATACTACAAAAAGTTTATTATGAGATGAAGAAATTTGTATGACAAAAGTAAAGGGAAGAAGCAGAATATAAAATATTATCTTTAACTTGATTATACCTATGTTTAGAATAGTACCAAAATTTGTAGGAAAAAAATGAGGAAAATGTACCAAAATGTTAAAAATAGTTGTCTTTGGGTTGGGAGACTATGAAAGACTTTTGTCTTTCATTTTTTTAAAAAAACTTTTTTACATTTCCTACCTTTTCTCAAATGAGTATATAATTGCTATAATGATAGAAAATGTGCAGTACATTTAAAAATTACTGACTGTTTATATCCTCACAAGAATACTTTGCAATTTTCAGTACTTGCTGCAAGAGATTTAAAAAAAAATTTTAAATTTTTTTTAAAAAATTAGACGGTTGTTGTAAAGCATGTCTCTTTCTAACATGCCCAAAGTAGACATGTTGAGAGTCATTTTAGGAGTAAGTCATTTTAGCTGTGTTGCTTCTCATGGTAGAAAAAGAAGAAATATAGTTATTGCTTCGTTTATGTTGGCATCTTTGCTTTTGTTTAGTGCCCTTGTTTTTCTTGCTCTAAAGAGCAGTGTGTCTGAATAAAGCATGATGTACTTAAATTTTAGTGTTAGCTGAGTCATTGCCGTCAATTCCTTTTATTTGCTGCTATATAATCAACTGTTTTTACCTTTGATAGATCAGTAATTTTAGAGGAAAGTATACCAATTGTTACATTTCCTTTTGCTTGTTCTTGATTTTTTTTGTTTTTATTTTCAGATATTTTAAGAGACCTAATGTATTATCAGACTTTATTTTTAAAATATTATCCTAACATTTGGCTGTGCATTTGGTTCATAGTTCTGTTTCTTTTCCTAGTGTGCCCCAAATATTCATAAAATGGATGGTTATTCATGTGATGGTGTTCAGGTAGGTTACTTCATCTTTACTTAAATTTTTCATATGTGTCAGAACGGAAGAAATACTGAAATCTTAACAAAGTAGGCAGATTATTGTAAATGTTTCATAATCAATTCTGAAGATAAAAGACTTTATAATACTCATTTGCTAGTTCTCCCAGTCATATTTATTTTTTCAGTTATCTGACAAAAGCAGACATTGCATAGCTAATACGTATGCTTTTCCATTTTAGGGAATTTGCTTTGGAGGAAGATGTAAAACCAGGGATAGACAATGCAAATACATCTGGGGGCAAAGTAAGTAAACAGTGTGGCTTGATCATTTCAAAGTATGATAGCAGGCCAAAGAACATGTGAGTTGGAAGTAAATTTTTAACAACTTTATAACTTGGAGATTCTTAAAATCACTGCAATTCTTAGCAGCGACACTTTTGTGGAATTAGAGAAGGGACAGCCATGCATATCTTGTCTAGTCAGCAGTGCCTTTGGAAAAGACAGAAGATGGCTACGCCGCCATGCAGGTGAAGTCCACTCCAGGATGTGCAGCTTAGAGAATAGAGCAAACCTGGATTTCAGGTCCACTTACATTCTCCTCAGTTGAGTGTCTTTAAGCAAAACCTGTACAACCATATGGGATGGACATGGGCCCTGGATGGTGCACTCTTGGCTTAGAACTTTAGTATTTTAGCTAGAGTTGCTTTTTCTTAAACTATCTTTCTTAAACTCTAACTGGCTTTCCTCCATATAGGTGACCCTCTGCTGAGGTAGCTCTGCCATATCAAAAAGAAATTTTAATGTTATTCCCTTCAAAGTTTATCACATTTTCAGAGGAAATTATATAACATTTATATCAAAAACATATTATTTAAATTATATCTCTATTTAGATACATATGTAAATTATTTTTACCAGTCCTATTTTTCCCAGTCTAATATATTTTTCCCAGTCTAATATATTTTTCCCAGAAGTGTTACCAGTCCTATTGAAAGCCATTTTTGTTTCCAACTCTTTTAAAAGACAATTTGTATTAGAAAGGAAGCTATAAAGATAATAATAATCCTTATTGTCACAGTGGCTATAGTCTTTTTGGGAGGGGAAGTGTATGCTTTATTTGAGCAACTAGAGAAATATTGGGGTGGAGGAATATTTAGTCACACAGGTTTTACTCTAAACAAAGAGGTATAATTTTTATTTCCTCCACTTAAGAAAAAGTAGTAGCAGACAGAAAGAAGTAAGACAAGAAAGTACCAACATAATTATTATTTTCTTTTTAAATATACATCAACAGTCATCTTTTGATTAGTTTGTAAAAGTCATTTTGATCTAAATCTCGGATAACTTAGTCAACCAACCCTGGTTTTGCAAAAATGAAATCCTGACAAAGATGCTGACATATTTTAAAATGTTACCTGACTATCATAAATTTAGCTTGAATTCGTTGTCTACAAGCAGAATAAAGTTAAAGGTTTTTTTTTGCCAGCTATTAACAATTAGTAAACAAGGTAGGAATTGAACCATTGTTTCTTGAATGTTTATAGTGCATCACTATTTTAAGAAAATTGTCTTTATGATTAATAAAAGTCTCCGAGTGAGGAATTCATGCTTTATATTTGATACTGAGATTAAAGTATGGAGTATTTATTCAAGGAACCAGTTGGTAGCATCTTCCCCTAACTATTGGGCCAAATTCTGAGAAGTGTTCTTGGAACCTAAAGCCTGAACCCTGTCGAAAATCTAATTAGATTTTTTTTTTCCTCAAATTTTAAATGAGCAGTCATGAAAATGTACGTGAGTCATGGATGTCTTTGGTGTAGAAAAACTCTGATAAACCATGGGTACAATTTTGGAATTGATAGAATTGGAGTGGAGAAGAGTTCTTTAAATGGGTATTTCCCTGACTGCAAACATTTTGAGCAGCTCACGTGTTACATGTGTCACTGATAGAAAACTCTATTCTGCTTCAGAGGTGATGGCATCAGACAAATACTGTTATGAGAAACTGAATATCGAAGGGACCGAAAAGGGTAACTGTGGGAAGGACAAAGACACATGGATACAGTGCAACAAACGGTGAGATAGACAAGTTAGCCCCAAGTTTATCTCTTAGTTAATTACAAGCATTGCTTTTTAAGCGACCAGGACTTTCCTGTTTTCTGCATCCCACAAAGCAGAAATGAATGTTGCCTGTTCATCTCTTCCCAGCATTCCAGCATCATCTTTGCAGAGGCTCTCAAATCTTAACATATACACTGATCTCTCTCCTAAGGCCAGGTCATGCTTATAGCTGCCTCAGGACTTTCTCACCTAGAAGACACCTGCCAGCATCTCAAAAGCGACAAAAATTAAAGCTACCAGAATATGTAGTCAATTAACTGGCTCTGCCTTTTCTAAAACACTCTTTTTGCCAAAGGGCTTAATATCTCTCTGTCCTTCTGTTTAGAAGCCTCAGAATGATCTCCGACTCCACCTTCCCTCTGGCACATTGTCCAAATAGCCAAATCATCTCCATTCTTCCCTTTATTCTCCCACTATTTGTCTTTAATTCATCCCATCATTTCCATTCCTATTGCATTAAGGACCTATATTAAGGACCCAACTAAGACCTACATTAATTCTTCAATTAGTACAAAGGCCTCATAACAGTTTTTTATGCCAGCAGTCCAGCAGGCTGTCATCAGAATAATCTACTGAATATTTTTGACCATGTCAATTCTTTGTTTAAATTTCACTGGTTCCACATAGCTAATTAATAGTAGGACCTATATCGAGCTTTGGTTGAATGCACACAGTGTGCTATGCACTGTATTATGCTTTGCGTAAGGTATGTCATTTAATCTTCCAGTTCTCCTCATTTTATGAAGGAGGAAACTGAGGCACAGTTAACTAATTTGACCAAGGTTACGTAACTAGGATGTAACTGAAGCAAAATTAAAATTCAGGCAGCCTGATTTCAGAACTCTTCTTGCAACCACTTCGTTGAATGGCATACTATTTTGTTTAACAAACACAATGAAACCTTAGGTTTGCACTGTACCTCCTCCACAATTTGCCCCAACCTCCATTTTTTGTTTTTTCTTCTCTATTCTACTGAAGTCTAGCAAACCTTGCATTCCTAACACGTCCATTACATTGTCCTACCTCCATGCCTGTGCTTATGCTGTTCATTCTTTATATCTACTTTATTACCAGGCAAAAACTTATTCATTCTTCAAAGACCTGCTTGGACAACACTTTCTCTATAAATTAATTCTGGATTCACTGTACAAATAATCATCTTCTTCTCCTGGAATTCATATAGCCCTTTGTACTATTCTTATGGCCCTTGTCTCCAGCTCTGTATTTTATAGTTGTTCATGTATGTGTTTTTTTTTTTTCCTCATCCAACATTATCATTTCCTGGAGGATAAGAAATATGTATAATTATTTTTTATATACTAAAATATTTAGTAAGCTCCATATACATAAATAACACAAAAACATTGAATGAATATCTCTTCTGTGTCATTTTTATTTATGATGGATACAATAAAATGATAGTAGAACTTTTAAAAATTATTTTTTAAGAATGAATTAATACATTTTTCTGTGTTGGTGATAGATACAAGTCTTAATTTTTTTTTCTCTACCTGATAAACCCTAATATTTACATATATGATCTTGCTAACCTACTAATCACTCCTCACAAGATATGAGAATATGTATTTATTATTATCTATATTAATAATTAAAATGTATTAGATGTGAGACTATGTAAGATAGTATTTGTCACCAGTGAAGATATTTTACAAGTTAAATTAGAATTATATGTGGTGGTTGGGAGAGTAGTGAAATATATCCAAGAAGGGATCATAAGCCTATGTGGTTGAGAATCTATAAAATGTGTCTGTGTGTGTTTTTACACACATAGATATATGTATTATATTTAATCTATTCTTTACTTCTGGGGCAATAAATTGAAGAAAGAACTATATTCCAAAAGGATACTCACCCAAAGGTCCTTCATTCACTTATCAAATATTAAAAAATGATTTAGCATATCCAGTGATGTGTTATAGAGATAGAGATTCTGAAATAACAGAAGTCTGTCTGGAAGGTAATTTCCTTTAGATAAATACTTGAACTAATGGACAATAAAGCAAAAGCTAAAAAAATGGCATTTTGGTGCATCAATAATAGTTTCAAAGAAGATACTTTTTAAAGCTGGAATAAACTAATTTGGGTTTACTTTATTTTTCTTATAACTTGAGCATATGATATAGTCAATGAAAAACAAATGCTAAAATGAAATAAGATTATGGTTCTAACTGCACATGGCTATAAAGTAAATAATGGCATTCTTTTACACAGGGATGTGCTTTGTGGTTACCTTTTGTGTGCCAATATTGGTAATATCCCAAGGCTGGGAGAACTCGATGGTGAAATCACATCTACTTTAGTTGTGCAGCAGGGAAGAACATTAAACTGCAGGTAATCAATCATCTAACCATTCTATGAGAATATTAGTCATCTTACTTCTGAGGAATGCAGTTTAGGATTATTTCTGTTTTCAATTCACGTGCATGTTAGTAAGCCAAAATAGAATCTAGCCCATAGAAGTGAGTGAGTAAATCCTGACAGAAAAGAGATGAAAGAATAGAAGAATTAGGGTTCAGTTTACATTTAATTCTTATCAAGGAAAAATAATGTGAACTTCTGGGTAAAATTATTAGATTAAATATATGCATCTTCTTTTGTTCCCTTCTGAAATCCCACTAAAATGACACTATATGAACCTTTTTTAGAATTCATGCATTCACAGGGATGCAGAGAAAGGGAGAGGAGACAATAGCAACAGAATTTTGGAATGTGGAAAGCAAATGGATATTTGACAAATGATCATTAAAATTAAGAAAGCTGAATTCCTAAGTTAGTCAATGGGAAAAACTGAGAACTAAGCCAATATTTACTGTCAGTTTCCGAAAAAGCTCAAAAATGAGCAGCATCACTTACTTCAGGAAGAAAGAGTAAAAGATTAAGGGGCAGGGAAGGGGCTAAAATAAAGAAGGTAGGTGAAAGTCTGTTATAGAAGCACTAACATTACTTCTCTGACTCAGCTAAAGAGAATATCACTCAAATCCTCCTATGGAAGATTTGAGCTTTATATTCTGAAATAATAAATAGAAGGTTTCCAGACTGAAGGACAGCAGACAGTATTGATATGTGTTGTATGGAAATGGGCCAGCCTCACTGATGTTCAGTCAGAAAGCCTGAGAATTTCCAAACATCTTTCTGCTCCCCCACCTCAAATATGAGCAGATTATCACACATGTGAAGAAAGTCTCCAACATGAAAAAAAGAAAGAAAAACAACCAACTAGAAAAAAAAAACCCCACCACCACCAATCAATATTTATGAGAGATAAGATAATTCTGTCATGAAACAAGAATAGAGTATTAATTTAAACAATGAAGAACATTCAGAGGAGGAAAAAATGCTGTCAGAAATTTAAAATATGATATCAGAAATTAAATCCAGAAGTTGAAATTATCTCCCAGAAAGTAAAGCAAAAGAGGGAAAGAAATGAACTTATGGAAAAGCTCTTCACATTAGAATAGAAATAATAAAGAACGAAAAAAATAGCAGGGAGGAAATCGCCATTGAGTAACTCAAGGGTATCGTCTAGAACTAATGGACTTGAATTTCCATATTGAGAGGCTAACCAAGTACCAGGTACAATGAGTGAAATTAGAGGCATATCTAAACATATCATTGTGAAATTTCAGAACCTTAAGACAAAGAAAAGAATCCCAAAGAGTCCGAAGAGTCCGAAGACAATGGAAAAAATGATTTCCAAACTAGAATTTTGTACACAGACAAAATATCAGTCAACGGTGAAGATAGAAAATAGTAATTCCTTTAGATATGCAAGTTTCCCACAGATTTACTTCCTTGAACCCTTTCTAAGGAAGCTACTAGAAATTGCACTCCACCAAAATGAAGGAGTAGACTAAATAAGAAAGAGATAAAAAATTTAGGAATCAAGATCCCCACCATGAGGGCTATCCAACAATGAATGGTGGGGGAAATCCAAGATGTAGAGCTCTGTGCCAGGTACATGGGACAGCCAGATCTGATGGGTGCAGGGGAAGGCCCACACGGAAACTGCAGGAAGATGAACTGATGTTCAGATATATCTTGAGTGGCGATTTTGACTTTTAAAAAAATAATTTATCTGTTGGTCTTTAAACTATATGCATGTATAATTTTGATATAAGTTAATAAATAAAAGAATGGAAATTTTGATATTAGCATTGACATGACACTATATGAATAAGTTGATTATGGATATACATTTTCAATTTCTATTCTGTTTATTTTTTATTTCTATATAACATGTAGACTTGCTGTATTGAATAGTGAAGTTATAATAGTTTAGCCTTTCTCAAATATAATTTGTAAATATAGCAGTCTTTTTGGTAAATGTAAACTAAAATCAGTTCTCATTTTTGTTCAAAACAGGTTTGAAATCTTGAAACCTACTTACTTATCAAATCAAATACTAGTAATAATGATTTACTTGGCTTGTACATGATATCCAAGGTAAAATGAAAAAGCCATTTCAATTCAGGACCTTATATTTATGTTTAAATCCTAAAATATATCAATGTCTCTGAAAGGAATTAGATCAAAAGATTCAATTGCTTTCTTCATTTGCAGGTTGAAAATGCTTGCTATTGGTTTTTATTAGATAATATGTAGAAAATACAGAAAGTGATAATGCCTACTTTTTAGTTTTTAAGCATATTCTCAAATTAATGTGAATTAATGGAATCCCATTTTCTTTTTGTTCTCAATTTATTTTTAGTGGTGGACATGTTAAGCTTGAAGAAGATGTAGATCTTGGCTATGTGGAAGATGGAACACCTTGTGGTCCCAAAATGATGTGCTTAGAACATAGGTGTCTTCCTGTGGCTTCTTTCAACTTTAGTACTTGCTTAAGCAATAAAGAAGGCACTGTTTGTTCAGGAAATGGAGTAAGTATTCAGTACCTCACCATGGGGAACTTACTCAGTTCTCTTATATCACAGAAATAGATATGGCCCTAAACTGCTTATTTCTGTAACAATTGAAAACATGCCTATCCGTGTGTCTAGTCAGCATGTAAAGTTATTTTATCATAGTCATTTGAATATTTCTGTGTATAATCTGGAGAAGCCTGGGAATAAGAAAAAAGTATAATCTTCCTAACGAAATTCCTTTATCTTTCCTGTTATGTTTGAATATGATCTCATATAATATAATGCCAGTTTTCTACAAGTGATCTAAGAAACAAATTTTAACAAACTATAATGGGATAAAAACAAGAGTAAAAAGAAGGGGCAGTGGCTACAGCATTTAACAACTGTATGGTCCAGACACTAACCAGTTAGAGCAGATCGTAAATAACTGCCATAGCCATACCAGTGTGTAAGGAGAACTCCTAGAAATAAAAACAGAATAATTTAGGGAAATGTTTCTCATAGATGAATAGAAAGAACGGCATTGTTTAAAAGGCTAAATTCTATTCTTTCAGTCATATCTGATAGTGTAGGTTCTATAGAAATAAATGTATAGGTTAAATAAACATGCTCTATTAGTGATTATGGTTTTGTCATTTTTAGTTAGAAATTCCTATACTAACGAAACCTTTTCAGTTCTTTTTCTTTTGGCATATGCTAAGATTTTCTTCTTACCCTCATTCCAGATTCTTTGCTTGAACTGGTTGTGTTACTCAGTTGAGGCAAAGGATCCCTGTTCTGGAATTGTAAGCCTGAAATCCTGGTCATTCCATGTGTATCCCTAAGGAATATGCCAAGAATGTCCTTAGGGAAGTCTTACTAATTGTTACTCTTTGCCAAAGAAAAGGAATTCTTATAGCGCATGAGAACAGAGAAGGAATGAAGTGAATGGTTCTGCTTCTGTAAATGGGTCTGCTAATACTTCGTTCCTTAATAAGCAACAATATATTAGGGGGAGATAATTTTTGGGGGGACAGGGGTAATGAATAATGGAAATTTTTCTTGATCATTCATGCTAATGAGTAACCAAAGCTTATTCATCGAGAAATCTGAGTGTATAATAAAGAATCCAAACATAGTTAATTGTGTTAATTAGCGATTTGTTTAATGGATGAGTAAGAATGATAGACACAAGTAAATTAGGTGGCAAATAGTATCCAAGTCATTTACAATAATTATGCATAATACAGAAAAGTTATATCCTATGGATTTTTAACTTACAATAACTCAACTCTGTATATGTGACAAAAATTAAATGAAAAACAATAGATATTCTTATGTACTTTACATTGTATAGTTAAGAGTATGTACTTGGAATCAGACAGTCTGAGTCTGAATTCCAGCTCTACTTCCTACGAACTAGGTAGGATTGGGCAAATTACTTAGCCTCTTTGTGACAATTTCTCTGTAAAGCGAGAATAATAATATTGCCTGCTTTACAGGATTATTATGAGGAATCAGTGAGTTAATACATGTAACTTATATGTGATACTTAAAACAATGTCTGTGACATAGTGAGTGTTCAATAAATGTTAGCTATGACTCTATTAGTCATGATCACTGTGCACTTGTCACTATGTCACTGGTGCTAGTGTGTGATATGGAAACTGATAGTGAATTTACCTGGTTAAGGTCTGTTGATAAGATAGTGGTGAAATGGGGACTAAAACCTATGCCTTTTGACTTTAAGCCTAAACTTTTTTCTTCCTGCATATTTGTTAATTCACATGAACTGTGTTCATGTGAATTAATTTGAGATCTGAAATTTATTAATTATATTTTAAAGTTATATTTAGATGTTGATGTATGCCATCTTCTGGCAAATTAGATCAGACAAAATACAGAAATCCATCCAGTGAAAACCTATCTCTTAAAGAACTTCTCTGATCTTAACCTAACAAGTCTCTCTAAATCTCCATTCCATTTAAAGCTGTTTTGAATTATAAGATCTAGGTATAGATTCTGTTTCTGGGATATATAAATGAAGACAGATTATTGTCTGATAAGTTTTAAAACTTGGTGCCATTTTTATGTGAATTTTTTCCTGCTCTTTGTTTGAGGGAGTTGTCAGTTTCCACGACCCTGAAGTCACTAATCTCTGTAGCTTGGGTTTGAGGTGCCAAGGTTATAGCTTTGTAAAACTTTCTTTCAGATCACAGCAAAGGTTTAGGCCTCTCTGTTTCATCCGATTTCTCTTTATTGCATCTGCTTTCTAAAAGATGAATAAAATTTTATTATTAAGATCCTTTCTTTGGAAGAAAGAAATCTTTGTATTGGATAATTGTCAAATGATTGTACTTCTGCTCAGTTTTTTAAATCTCCCTGTTATAAAATCTAAGTCACTGAAATTCAAAACAATTTCATTTTTTTTAGACTTATAAGTTCATGCCTCTGTTAAAATTTATTATCCCTTTGAGTCAGCCATTGATCTCTAGAAAATATTTTTTTAGACACTTCAATAAGAAATAAGTAATTAGCATTAGGAAAAAAAGTACCAATAATTTTTCAGTACCATCAAATTCTAGGCATATAATAATTAGAAATTAATGCTTATTTTTTCATGCCTCTGTACCAGAGAGTTGACGTTTACTCTAGCTTGATTTCGGATTTCAGGTTTGTAGTAACGAGCTGAGGTGTGTGTGTAATAGACACTGGATCGGTGCAGACTGCAGCACTTACTTCCCTCACAACGATGATGCAAAGACTGGTATAACTCTGTCTGGCAATGGTAAGTACTTAATTTGGTATCATTTTGTAGCCTTTATACACAAGGAAAGAGAAAACTACCCTTCAGACGGTTTCATTTGGATTATTTTTGTAACGCAAATGTAAGTTAAAGCCACATAATAATGAATTGAAGTATATGACTGGAGTCCACATTATGAAACTGATTGTTTCCATTATAATGATATGTAATGTTGAGTCTACTGATTTAGTGTTATCTTGTCCTACATCAGAGTGAGATTTTTCAAGTATTGTACTTGTTTGCAGCCAACAACAAACTCTAGCATTTCTTTTAAGAATGTAGTCACTTTTTAACTCCGAATTTAAGGAAAAAATTTTATATATCGGGACTGAATAAATAATAAAAATCGAAGAATTGATTTTTAAATATTTCGTTGACTTTAATATTCTTTATCATAGCATCTCATTTGTATTTAACCTCAGTTCTGTAACCTGAACTGTAGGTAATTCTAGAAGTAGGAAATTTGGCCAACGTGCCTGGAAGGGATTTCAGGACATGAGTGAGAAACAACAGGGGCAGCTCTAAAAGCTAGAGAGGTCCAAACGGAGAAGTAGAAATTAAATGCAGATAGTTGTAAGGACACGGACCTTGGGGGTAAATGTCCCCTTTGAAACTATTTTACCATTTCATTATTGAGTATTCTTTCTCATTAAATAATGCTCAAATCCTAAAGCCCATCACTTCCAAAGGATGAGAAAATCTTAGCTAATATCACTTTAATAAAGAAAGTCACAGAATGATTAAGATTTTGTCATCTTCGGTCTTAGCAGTGGTAGTCTGGAGCTTGTTCCTGCAGTTAATGCAGAGACGACGATATTCAGGTTCATGAATTTAAGTGACTTGTTAAAAGTCATATCATTAATTAGAAATAATCAAGACTAGCACCCAAGTTTTTTGATTCCTGTTAAATTCCCAGAAGAAAAGGAAGGGGAGACAGACATGCTGGGTCTTAGAGTATGAAAATCCTAATGATCCAGGGGTCCTCTGGCATCAGCATCCACCAGGACCTGGGCAGGGTGGAGTCTGCCAGTCTCTTCAGATGCACTAGTCCTGAAGTCTAACCTGACTATGGAGGGCTCCTAGGCAGAGAGGCCACCTCTTTAGTCATAGGGAATTGGAATTTGCACCAGTTGCCCATAATTACTGATCTTAGAAGGATGCCTCAGGAGTGCAGCAGATAAGGAGAGAGAGAGCTGAGGTGCTCTGGGTGAAACAGACTGGGTGATTTAAACATGTGGTGTAAGTCATTATCACCAAAACAAGTCTCCTGGGATCAGAGCCAGGCCTCCAATCTACCTTTTCTGCTCTTGGGCCCTCACTTGGGCTTGTTGACCAAGACTTCAACTCACTGGGGCACTTTCACTGCCAAGATGCCCTTAAAGATTGCATCTCAGCCTGCCTGACGGGATGCTGACACACAATGCCATTACTGAGTTCTGAGCTTCAGCCCTGCCCTGGCCCTCTGCCAGTCTGATGCTGCGTGGCTCTCATGCTTCACCAGTACCAATCTCCAGCTCACCTTACTCTCTCTTTTCCTTTGGTTTTTCTTTTCTAGAATGTGCCATGGTCATCATTGCCAAAATTGGGAAGTACAAGCCCAGTGCTTTTAACATCCTTACCACTTGAGCACTGGTTATATAAACATGTGGACGTGTTTTCTCCCATAAGAAGCTTATCTTTACATTGAGAGACAAAATATCTCACACACACACACACACACACACACACACACACACACACACACACCCCTGAGAGCAATAAGGACCTTGCTTTCGTTATCAGAATGTAGTGATATGAAAAATGACATTTCTAGAATTATTGAGGAAGAGGTCAGGGTCAAAATGGATGTGGATTTCTAAGTATTCCTCCCTAACAGGTGCTATGCCATGTAGCCCCTCTTCTTTATTCTTTCTTTTAGTTCGATGTCCTCATCATATTTTCCATAAAAGTACGTGGAAAATACAATAATGCAAAATACACTTGGAAAAGAATTAAAAGAGAACATACACAAATAATTTTTTTTAAAAAAGCAATGGATTCCCATTGATAAATTATGGTTGATTTTTCTTCCCTTTAAAAAAATACACACTTTAAAAAATATTTTTAAATAATGTTGTTCGTGTGATGATTACAAATCTGGAGAATAAAGTTCCTGAAAGATTTTTATATCAAAATTTCAATTGTATACACTGATCTTCATTGTTTTTTCCCCACAGGTGTTGCTGGTACCAATATCATAATAGGCATAATTGCTGGCACCATTTTAGTGCTGGCCCTCATATTAGGAATAACTGCATGGGGTTATAAGTAAGTGAAACATCTCAGTATTTTTACTGTCAAAATATACTTTTAAACATTTTGTTTAAATGAATTAAACATCTGGGAAGTTTTTTATCATTGGATAAAAATACTTGCAATGAAAATCAGTCTGGTTCTACACTCAGTTGGTGATTGTGCTTAGCATGATTAAAGGTAATGATAATTTATCATTTTTTTAGATCTTGAGATACCTTCTGTTTATTCAAAAAGTACTGAATATTGTCTTAAAACCATTGAAGTAAAATCAATCAAAATTGTGTCTTTTACAGAGGTTATGTTTGTTTGCTCTTTAGTGACACAGGTCTTCCCTTGACTTAAACTCAAACCCAGAAAGCTAGGCAAGATAGTCAGAGAGCATAGAGCTTTAATAAGAGTCACATCAACAAGAACAGCAGCGGGAGATCTGTTGCTGAGTGCTTGCTATGTCCGTGCATCATGCTAAAGGCAAAACCTCTTTATCTTCACAACATGTGTGGAGGCACTGTTTAAAAACTATGTGGGTGTTTTTGTGTGAAGAAAAGGCTGTTCAGAAATGTGCGTTAAAATTAAAATTCAATTTTTAAGTTAAAGCTTTTAAAAGTCTTATTCTTCTTAAGCTTCAAAGTTCAGCTGACAATTTTTTGGTTCTATTTATAAATTTTAAAAAGTTATGATATATAACTTTTGGAAATTAGATCTCCTTGAGCATTTAGCTAAGTAAATGATTTCAAACATTCCAAACATAAGATTAATATGTTCCATTTCCCTAAGTATTTCAATCTTATAACATGAAAAATTTATTTATATTCAAATAACTTATTTGATTTTAATAAATTAAAAATCATGGCAAACCTTAAATTCTCTTTAATATTTCAAGTTAAAAATCAAAATTCTGCTGATCTCTGATGATATTTCAAGTCCCTGGGCCTAGAATGTTTCTCCATTTGGGAGTCCTGTAACTTTTGCTAAGCATTCTAGGCTTGACCTCACTTTATAGCATTTTCCCCCTCACATAGATCAAACTTAGTTCACTAAAAGACTAGGGAATTAGAATATTTCATACTTTAAAATTACCCCAAATCTTTTAATAGACTAGGCACTATGTAATTGTATGCTATTATTAATATCACCTGACATGGTCTTAAACCAATTGAATCAATGGAAACACCTTTAAAAGGTGAGGTCAAACCCTGAGTTTCATAGCCTGAAGAGAGCAGTTACTTTGTGTGCTACAGGCATTAAAATACAGAAAGACATTTGAGAAAGGCTATATTAACAAATAGCACGGATAGCATAGTAAAGTTTAACATAGCATAGTTAATATAGCATAGCATAGCGAAGGAGAGCATAGCATAATAGTAATGGTTTGCCCTGATTAAAT
>NW_011888785.1:19050948-19068985 GCF_000151845.1 Pteropus vampyrus | reverse complement strand
CTCCATCTGATGGTTTCAGGAATGAAAAATAATGAGTAACTAATTAGCACATTTACCCTCATGAGCTTGTTATTAAACAAGATACTTATTGGGTGCTCAGAATAGATAGATAAAGATGCTACAGATTCGTGTGGAACTTGATTTTGATCTTGGAGGAAGGAGCCCACTACTCAGTTGCTTGGCCTTTCTAACATATCTTCAAAATATTAACATTTTTTTAAATTTAATTTAGAAAGTTAAAAATGAACTCTTTTGAGTTATACATAAAAGTCATTGGTGCCTCACTACCATACCCTCTAGAAACATTTTTAAGATTGGTTTATTTTAAAACTCATGTAATTTTATTTTAGTATATGGCCCAATAAAAAACAGAGACCAAACTTTGAGTTCAAAACGTTAAGCTTGTAAATAGTAATAACTTAGGAGGTCCATAATAGCTGTGAATTAACTCACTCTAATTTATCATAAATGACGAAATAAAATGTTCTAGTGTTCATTTATGTTCTTCTATTTTAAATTCTTAGGAAAAGCTTTAGATTAAGATATATACTATAACTAAAAAGGAATAAATTATGATTTTTATTTTTATGAAAACACAGGTAATTTATATAAGTAACTTGATTACTTAAATTTATTATTTAAATCAATATACATATCTGAAAACCTGTATTCGAAATAGGGTTGGCTTTAGAACATTGTTAAATATTTAATATGATATAATTGATATTGAGAAAAGTTACTCTTTAATAATGGAATTTTTTATGCTTTAGAAATATTTGAAAATATTGTCATTAACCCTTTGGTGTCACTTCTCCTAAAGATAAGTAAAATTTGTGTTTGTGTGACTATTTGTATTCCCCATTTTAATTCTGCAATTCAGAACCCTCTAGTGGAGACCTTTCAATAAATCCTAGTGCTTTTATATATAGTGCTTTCTTAATATACTTTCATAGGTAACTAATTCTTTTTCTTCCCCCCTCTCATCTTATCCATGAAAAGAAACTATCGAGAACAGAGGTATGTGATGAGAATAATCTGAACATGTAACTGAAAGGTTTAAATCTTATTAGCATCTTTGGAATTTATACATGCAATTATAAATCAAGTTTACTTTGTTTTTATGCTGTAGCGATTATAAACTAATCTTAATTTTTTTTATGACCTCAAAATGATCATTTTAATAGTGGTGCTGTGGAATTTATTAATTTAAAACATATCTATCATTATTTAATTTTAATGGTTCTTTCATCCAACAATACTACAATTAATAAAAGTTCTTATTTGTGTTACTTTTATGGTACTATATTTGGAAATTAATTTTTTTCCATCTAAAACAAACTTCCTCTGTTGAGGTGTCACCTTTGTTTACATTAGTTAGCTTCCCTTCATGTTTATAACACTCTTATTGCCTAATACTTTCTGAGGGGATTTATTTTTTATTTGTTACTGTTGTCATGTCAGTAACTTTCATTTGTAAGTGATAAAATTTTATGGGCACAGGTCAAGAGAACGTCCTGGCACTTGATGAGCCTGTTTAATCTCTGCATAAGGAAATATTTTTTTACCGATTAGGTAATTGCACAGGTAGTTAAAGAAATAATTTGCATAGTTGGAATCTTTGATTGTTTACTATACTTTTTTTTTAAACAAAAAGCCCATAAAGTGAGGCACCCCTTTCATCATAGCCTTAAAATCTATGTGTAAGCAACAGTGTCAAAAGGGATACAACTCATTTATGTAGTTCTGTAAAAATTGCCTATTTTTAAATAAATCTAAATTAGCCCGTATTGAGGTACACCCTTTACTTTTCACATTCACAAAATTACTAATGATATTAGCTATTGATACAAAAAAATTTTAAATATCCTAGAAATTGATAATTCAGACCAGGTCTTGTACATCATATAGTTTTGTACTCGAGATATCTTTGCAGATTCCTACTTATTTAACTTTTCCTACTGTTTTATTAAATGCCTGTGGCAGATTAGGAATAAGATGTAATAAACCTGGTGAGACTTTTTCAAGCCCCAACTACAGCTTTCAATTTTTCACAAATTAAAATTGTAAACTTTTCTCTTCCCTTCCACATTGTAATATAAAATTCCAATAAGGCTTTGGTCATAAGTGTCTACAGAATCTCTGTAAATAAGTGATGCTCACAGGGTACCACCTGAGATCCTGGTCAGTTAACATAGATATTAGAAAATATTGACCTTGCCCTGGAATAACTAACTCATTAATGGAACAACTAAAACTGAGGCAAAATTAATTGAAATTTAAAACGACTAGATTTTTTTGTGCCATGATTTGAACTCTTGTATCTTAAAACACTGGAGAAGAGTTGGAGCCTTTTAAGTTTTCTGTTGGGTAGAAGCCGATCAGTCATTTCGGAAATCTAAGTTTGGTGGCTTTCTTGAGTGAAAAGTAGAATTAGGCTAGTAAGATAAACATTGATGATTCAGCTCCATTTCCATAGGAGCTAAGGCTATAATGTAATTTAATATTGCTGACTATATAAAAAAGAAAGTAAAATATCACAAATAGGTAACATAAGCAAAACTAAAACAGTACTCTAAGACATGTTCTCACCAGGGATGCTATCCAGAATAAGGGAATTGTCTAGACTACAAAAAAATGACTGCTATGTAAAACTGTACCAATTTCCTATTCTAATTCAATGTATGGATAGGTTTAGGTAAGAAAAATTTTACATTAAGACTCTCCTATATGTACCTGATATAATTTCTTGCCTCCTAGTATTACTGAATCATTTCATCAATCTGACTACTCTTTTGGAATTTAGTTCATATTTTGAGAGTTGCTACATCTTCAGCAAACATTTATTTTATATATTTTGATTTATTTTAACACAACCTGTATTTATTTTTGTCCTTGTCCATAGCTAATAAATCTTAGGTCCGTACAATAATTCTCACAAAGGAGAAGAAACAAAGAATGGACTTTAGATCAAGAAGTTGTGAATGTATAAAAAAGGATTTTCCTTTTTGAGAATATGTGTTAGTGTTTATAGAGAAGATGGTAAGGCTAACAGACCAAAGCATGCATTAAGAAATTTACAATTTTGTAAAAATATCTGCAGATATTCAAATAAAGATGTGCCCAGTTTCAAAGAATGCCAGAAAGCAGAAATAAGAATTTTGAGTTGTCCTTGCCTTTAAATTAGGTTTTTCTTTGAGGTTCCATAATGGGAGAACCAAGCGACAAGGAATCAGAAATCCCTTTGCTCAGATGTGGTCTTGGGAAATCATTTAAACTTTCCTCAACTCTAAAATCAGATAAACTTCATAATCTGGAAAGCATTATTGTAAAAGAAGCGATCAGTATGTAGTCTCTGAAGACTTTGTGTTTCTCTGATCTTTACATGAAAGGTGGAGATGGTTGTTCTCAAAAAGGAAGGCAGCATTCATTGACATAAGCAGGGCCCACACGTACTGGTTGAGCTAGCGAAAGAGTTGATGAACATAAAGGTTGGCTTTGACACTAAATGTAAGACCATATTAAATAGGTAGCCAGTTATCAGATCCATATTAATAATGTAACGGCTCAGAAATGCCAAATTGGACATAACTTTCAAATTATTGGAGAGGTCAGGCAAGTGATTCTGTGAAAGAACCTGATAACCTTGTCAACTTTTCCTCTGGAAAACGTGTCCTCAGGGTTTTCATTATATGAAGGAATGGGTGATAGGCTTAATTGCAGGTCTGACGAAAAGATAAGGAACAAACCCATTTTTTTCTTTTTGTTTACAAATTGCTTAATGAAAAATAAAAGCCTCATCCTGGGGCAGGTGGAGGCAGAACCTCATATATGAGTGATAGCACTTTACGTCCGTCTGCCAGTGTCATATTGTGAAGGGTAGGACCATGGGACTGAGGAGCCATGGATAATTCTTATACATCATGTAGTTAGGATGGCTGTTGATCTTTTTCTTTAAAATATCCAGGAAAGAAGATCTCCATAATATTTTCAGTTGATGCCATTGTTTATATTTTAGCATAATTGCTTTTGGACTTGGCAGCTGTATACTTTATAACAAGAATTATAAATTCGAATTTTAGTTTTCAAGCAGGTTTGCAAATAATAGAATAAGAAAACGTTAATTGAACTTGCATTTATAAAACACCTATATTCAGCTGAAATATTCTCTTCCTTTATCTGAAATGAACACACATTATTATGATCAATGTGAAATAGAATAAACAGATCATATCTTACTGATCTATACCTTAAGCAGAAATCCTCTTCCCCATTTCTTTTCTCTCTCACCTGTTTTAACCACTTTATTTTCTCTTGTGAACCTCCCTCCTTCTTTTTTTTCAAACTTTCTTTAGTTTGTTTTTATATTATTTCAGTGATAGTCATACATCTGTCAGTGCGACTTGGTACACATTACACAATATTTCCTTAAAAAGTAAAGTAACAATTTCAATTATAGACAGTCCAGATACTTACAAGGCACTGGAGAAATACCTCTTTCAGCATTAAGGTTAAGACTTAATTTTTTTCATTATATTCTCATTTTGAATATGTGCAAAGATTATTGTTACACATTGCGATTCATTGGACCCTTGTAGGAAAGATCATACTTCTCTCATAACAGGGATCCTTTTTGAGAAAGAAGAATTTAATTAAATAAATTTTGGTCATTATTTAAAAATTCATGTACATGTCTAAGATATTTACATGTAATATGGGAAATATGAGGTAATTTTCCCATTATAAAACTTAGCACAGGTCAGGACACCTCATGTGGTAGTCATAGTCACTTCTAGATTCCAGAATTCGATGGAATCAGCAAAGTTGAAGAAGAAAGCCATAAAGACTAGAAAATTAAATTCAGCTTTAAAATTCAGCTTTTAAAGAGATCGTTTACTTGGTCATTTATGATTTTTTATAACAAATGATGAAATGTTATTTTTCAATCATGGGGACCTGATATTGTCTATCTCCACTAAAGGTTAAACAAGAAGAAATAGGTTTGTTCTAATATGTAATATTGAAAAAAGGGTAAATTTCTGGTTGGTGAAAGATGTTAAATATTCTTGAGATCTTTAACAAAGCGAATAATCATTAAGATTTTGCATTTACAATGTGCAGAAAGTTACAGTGTATTCTTTGTAGAATTTTAAAGAGAATGCAGAGAAGTTTCTGTATTTTGGAGACTTCACAATCTAGGTGAGAATCAAATCTTCCTGGCATGTTAAAAACAGGGCTGTGTCCCAGAAAGTCGTTGACCTTAAACTCCCTTCCAAGCCTCTCACTGAAGCCTACAGTTTATGATATGTATAGCCTTTAAGATGTTTGCACACACGTAAAAGATGACAACATATTACAGAGCAATGAAGTTGAAGAAGTGGTAAACATGCTCAGTTGCGAAAAAATACTGAGTGTTGTCTATTGTGAGAGGTGGTCCATATAAGCCTGCGCTGTCAGCTAAGTGAGGCCTTGGTGAATGCCTGAATGCCAGAACCACGTAAGAAGAAGGTAATTTGGGGGAACTGATTAGTGGGAAAAGTCAAGCGTAGTTGGAACTTATCTTTAATTTAAATTTAGCAAGGCACTTCTCATCAGCTCAGAAAGCTTTCATTAAAAGTAATAGTGACAAAAATGATTTGTTACCATAAAGATTATTGTTGGAAATGTGATGTTGATGGGATATCCTCTGGCATTCTTTTATAAATATGAGTTTGATACAAAACAGAAGTTACCTCCTTGAGGCAACATAGACAACTCTGATTTTACTGAGAACATTTTTCAAGCATTGATAGACTAATTGATAGGCAAGCCAGAAAATAATGATTGCAGAGATTAAAGCTCTCTTGCATAAAAAGATCATTTGTCCTGTTTTATTAACATTATAAATATGGGGGAATTGTTTTATTTTTTTCTATAGAATTAATGTTTTTTGTAATGTACCAGGAAAAAGAAAGATTAAAATTATGAGCTGAAGTCACTTAAGAATTAAAAATATTTTGAAGGAATATGTATCAACATACAAATCTAATGAGAAATTCAGCTTTCTTTAAAGGGGAAGAGTAGATTTAATCATACAAATTAATATATGTGCTTTATATCAGTTGAAAAATCTTTAGATTTGTGTAGAGATGTGAATATATAGGATTGAAATAATATGAGAAAGGGTATTTGGTCATTTAGAAGAATGAATGGCCAAATGTTTTGAACATTTAAAACAGTATGGTAAACTATATAAGGAAACAAACATTTGAAAGTGGCATTTTTGGGATAGACTTTAGTGTCAGCAAGTAACCATGACTAGCATGGTAACGAAAGAAAAACCAGATGGGAAAAGGAGTTAGCAAATGTGTATCTATTTAAGTACAGCTCTGTTTAAAATTCTCCATCCAACACTAGTTTATGGCACCTCCGACCATAGTACTGAATGAGACTGAATCAAATTTGAGATTCAATTGTCTGCGTGGGGGCCACGTATTGGCAAATGACCAGATTAGCTACTGAGGAAGGAGAGCTGACTAGGTGGTTTGATCTAAAGTTTTCTACCCTATTCTTTAAGAGAAGTAATAAAAATCGGTTCCAATTTTAGTTAATTCAAAATCAGAGTGAGTGAAGTCAGTAATAGGGCACATTAAATAAATTTTCCCTTGTTGAACCCCTCTACAGTGGAGATAGAGAACCAAGGTCACCCACCAAACTACCTATAAATATCCTTCTAGAGTCTCAACAAGAATTTGGTTATTTTTTTTAACTCTTCCTTCCTTTTGCTAAATTATCTTCCTTTACATATTCTACTATGCAGTTAGAGAATTATATATTTTTGACTCACCTTCGAATCTTTTTCAGTTTCTTCATATTTCTGTTAAATGAACATTGAGGTTCCAAATTGAGCAAAGAACTCTGATAAGAATTTATTTGGACTAAATTATAGAACATAGCTTAGAAATTGGTCAGTTATTTTAAGGCCAAAGTTACATTATAGAATGTTTAGAAATCATGAATAGTTTATTCACCATGGTGAAAAAAACTATGCCTTTTCTGGGCAAGGACTGTCTGCCCCAGTATATCTTCTTTGGCACTATTTTTTTTTTTTTTTAAGACAAAACTGTAGTTAACATCTCCAAGTATAAAGAAGTTACAATGAAGAACCTCATTGACTATATTTTTCCCTTGAAGCAAGGTTTTATCCATCTAGACTGAATAGACTTCAGTGATTGCATTTCTGATCTACAGTTAGAATGAATTTAACTTGTCACATTTATTAATAATCTTATGTGTTGTTATAGGTTTGATTCATGTAGATCATTATCCCTACCTCTTTTTTCCTAAGATAATATTTGTATATGTCTGTGTTCATGTGTGTGTCTTGTTTTCTGACTCTGAAATGTTTATTATGCCTTAGACAGTTACCCCAGGGAGATTATGTAAAAAAGCCTGGAGATGGTGACTCTTTTTATAGCGACATTCCTCCTGGAGTCAGCACAAACTCAGCATCTAGTTCTAAGAAGAGGTCTGCTTTTCTGTCGCATTTTCAGATTTCTACCTGTTCCATCACACATTATTCCATTAGTCAGAACATTTCATTATTTTGCAGCAGGTTTGATTACTTCTTCCTTCTTTCTTGAATGTTAAAAAATGGTATCCTTTATTCTTTGATTACTCTGCTTCAAAATGCCATATGCTCAGAACCACTTGTTTAGCAAATCAGGCCAGAAATCCAAACAAAATAAAACTAAACAAATAATAACTTTAAATATATACAGAAACCCTAGGGTTTTTCAGTCTTGCTCTTATATGGCTTAAGAAACTATATATAGTATTTTAATATTTTTTAAATGGTGAGCTTTATGTCATGTTTGGTAGTCAAAGAAAAAGGTTACTGTCATGCTTCAATAAAAGCATTTGTTAAAATAAATTTTTTAATATGAATGCTGCGTTGACTATTTTTTAATTTTAAATATATCAAAGCTAAGCTTGCTGTGAAAAAAGATCGCTTCTCTGTGAATCATATTTGAATATTATGATTTTGCCTTTTATTCCTGGAATGATTATTTCTAGACTTTGTTACTTAGAGTTTGATTGCCAAATTAATTTAAGTATATATAATGTTTGTGAATCTTATAATAGTATCGGTGGGGTTAATATATTTATGTCTTAAACTTTGATGCTGTAGTGTTGCCCCAGGATCTTAAGGTGTATAAGACCATTTAAAATCTGCATGCTTTATACCTGCTTGACGAAATAAACTGATAGAAGATATAAATAGTTGGAATGGTTTAGGAAATGAGACCTACATTCACATTGAAGGAAGTTAAAATATTCCTATGGAACAGTTTCTTTAAAATTGTTGGGAAGGGGTAATGTATAGAAAAAATAGATTTGATAGCCCCGTGCATTACTTTGGGCACAGTAAGTACTTTGTAGATTAAAAGGAAAATTGCTAGTTTATTGAGAAGAAACATGATTTTTTTTCTGGAGTTCTAAACAGAGTGAATTATCTGTAAAAATTCTATAGTGGATCTCACTCTATAAATAATCAGGAAGGATAATAGAAGGAATTAGTGAGATCTGTGAACTCTGCTTTTATGTAAGTGTCTCAAGCATGAAGGAGTGTTTTTACTCAGATAACATAGCTTAAAGCAAAAGTAAAATTATTAGTTTTTGCATAAGGAGTACAATTCAAAGGAAGACTGTTTCAAAAATTTTAGTTTTTTGATTTATTGGGGGCTTTTTGGCCAAGAGAATAAAATTTACTTAAATTCTTTCAGCATATAAATATTTTCTTGGTCAAATAATTTTAAATTAAATATCATGGTAAAGAAGTGGAGAAATCAGTGGATTCCAGGAAAATTTCTGTTGTCCTTTTGTACAAAATAGGAATCATTCTGTATTTAGCAAAGGATGTTCAAAAAGTTTTTATATATATATTAAATTAATATATAATTATGCTGAGTTTCATTTAGTTTCATTCATCAGTAGAAGTTTCCTTTTAAAACCGTCATTATTAGCAGTTAACTGGGATGATACATGGAAAAGATGTTAAGCATAGTGCTATTTTTTAAAATACCTCAAGAAGAGCTTAAAATATTGATTTGAATAATATCCAGATTTTAGCAAGATCTCAATGAGTTATGACTTTTAAGCAGTTAAAAATGGTATCAAATTATGTGACTCCTAAGTTTATATAGTTGTTAAAATACTTTTCTTATGTGGTACAAGGTAGGTATGTAAATTTCACTTCTTGTAGACAATTCACTGTAAGATGGCAGGACACAAATAGCAGAGGGCTTAATGGTACATGGGCTTTGTGAGTGACACTTCCATGATAAACATCATACAGTTCAGTTATTGGACAGTTAACTAACAGTACTACATTTGGGGAAGACTTATTTGTGGGAAAAATGCCTATTCTCAGAAAATAATTTTATTGTTTAAGAAAACCTTAATATTATTCTGATAAAGGTTTGCAAGTTTCAATAGAGGAAATCTTAATGAAACCTCTCAGAAGTCTGTGTTCTCATAATATTTGAATGGAAACCATTGCTTTACAATTAAGAAACATCTATGGTGGGACCCCATTATAACTCTACTGCTTGGGTTATATACCTGAAGTATGTAGTGAATTTGCTATAAGAAGTTGTGTTTCGGGGAATGTAATTGGCTTGTGCTGGATCATGATACTTTTCAATTTTAACTATTGTAATGGGGTGCCACTGTATTTGACTTTTCTTAAATTGAATGTTGCGTAATTCTGCCTTCTTCACGAAGACTTTCATGTTCTCTTCATTCTTTCATTTCAGATTTTTTTCTTTCTTGATTTATTTAACACACAGCAATGCTTAGAAATTTTGCTTACTGATTTCGAAACATTCATTTGATTATATTTTTGAACAATATATATACATTTTCAATTTCAGGTCTAATGGACTCTCTCATTCTTGGAGTGAAAGGATCCCAGACACAAAACATATTTCAGACATTTGTGAAAATGGGAGACCTCGAAGTAACTCCTGGCAAGGTATAAGGTGGCATTCTGAATCCAACTGTTCACAGAACCCAAGTTCTATATTTTATGGTCCCTGGTTCTAAGCACTTGTTCTTCTCTGTAAGCTCTTTAGCTCTTCTTCTCCCAACAGAGAAGAGGGCACTTATTATGAGCCAATTCTTTTTTCTTGGATGGGGAATGATGGGATTTGATAGCACCAGTGTGCTAGACACAGTGAGAAGGCCGTACAGAGCTATAAAGCCCTGTGTTCTGGGTTGTGAATTACATCCACTTGAAATACCATGTTGTTAAATATATGGCGATTATTTATTTATATTCAAATCTAGCTATAAACCATCTTTTTCAGGTAACCTGGGAGGCAACAGAAAGAAAATCAGAGGCAAAAGATTTAGACCTCGGTCTAATTCAACTGAGTAAGTCTGAACCTCTAATGGAAAAAGGCATTTCTGAGGTCCCGTGCAGTTTAGTGAAAAGTTAATTAACTGGATCGTCAAAGAACTATAAACCATGCCTCAGGTCTTGGTTGTGTCTTTTTAATTTTTTTTTTTTTTTGCAGTTTTAAAATTAACCATGGCTTTTCTCTTTTACGTAGGCATCTCCGCAACTGTGCCCATACCAATAATCACTGATAGTGGGGTCTCACCCTCCCCGCAGGCTTTTTCCTCCAGTAACCTGCCATTGTGGTGTCTTGGTTCCGTTTGAAGGGAATTTTGATAACATTCCTTTCTTCTCATCACCGGGGGTCCAGCCATTTCAGAGGGGTCACCCTTCCTCTCCCCAATACTCTCACAGCCTAGAAGCATCGGGGGGAACCCCCACCGTACTGGAGCATGCTCCTGCTCACAGTGTGGAACCACCGCTCTGGGGGCCTCATGGCTGTAATCTAAGCATTCTCTCAGACTAATGGAGTTAGTTTCTCTTTTAGATTTTCCTTCTGAGGACATTTTTAAAAGGGCATTTACCTGAACTTGCTCTTTAACGGAATCATTGTCACTAAATGCGAAACACTCCATTTTGAATGATAGCCACACATTTTCTTTTAACTGGGAATGGGGTCTGAAGTTACATTTAAGTTTATAATATAATGAGGTGAACACCCCATGTTTGTTTGTTTCTCCACTTAATGAAGTACAAGCGAAACCAAGCTTCCTTAAACCTTTATCTCTCATCATGGAATAAAACACACCCTTGCTATCCTTTTGGACTTTGCCACCTGGTTTTAATTAATCACACTTTTTTGACCCTAAATTTTTATCTAAATTTTTTTTTTTTTTTTTTTTTTTTTTTTTACTGATATCTCACTGCAGTGCTAGTTATTATTCCCAGGATCTCTATTGCTTCTTTATGCCTTAATTCTTAAAAATTCTGAATAGCAGGTATTTGTTAACTGCTTGTCAGAAACTTATGTTAGCTTCTCCATCATATACCTGCCTTTTTCAGTCCAGGACAATAACATTGCCCTGAAATTTGGACCTTCCTGCTGATGGTATTGTCTTGTAAGTGACTTGTCAAAGTTTACTAGAGGATATTTTACCATAGAAACAATAGATAGGTTCAAGTAATACCATTGCATGGTCCAGAATGGCATCATAGAACTCCATCATAAATAACTAATCTGGTAGAGTTTATCTTATAAATTCCCAAAGCATGTGGATGCTTTAGGACTCATTGTGGATAAACTCTTCTTGGAATGTTGTTTGATTTGTTTTGCATGAGGTCACCTGGTAAGAGCTCCTTAGCTTATCTCAGTTGCTTACAAGAGTATAGATAAAACTGCCAAATGTTCTTCAGAACTTCCTTTGTGTACTGTTTAGTATTCTAACAGTATTTCCTATAACAAGGCTTTGAAAACTCCTAAGTGAAGGGAAAAAGATCTAACATTATATTAAAGCTATGAGTTTAGGACCCGAAGAATACTTGGTGTCTAGCAAAATCCATAACAATATTTTCTAGAGTAATCACTTATTTTTTAATTTTCTATAAATTCCCACTTATATCATGTGATAAATATTGTGATACTACACATAGTCCTTGAGAAATCTCACCCGTGAGATAATTAAGTTATAATAGTTAATAAGATATCATAGTGGAATCATCTTTATGAAGAGTTATTAAGAACTTTTCATATTTGGGTTACATGACTCATGTTACCTAAACGGAGCCAAGTCTGTGAAGCTTACCACCGTTCTCACATTCTCACATACCTATTGTACAGGCACTATATATATATATATTTTTTTTTTCTTAAAAGGAATTCTAATAGCATATCAAGAATTATATTAACAGTTTTTTTTTTATATTTTTCATGTTTGTTAAATAATCTCATTTGTTTATGATATAACGTCATTTGTATGACTCTATGAGGAGCAGAAAGACCATGGACAAACATCTTTTTTATTTTTTAGATTAAGAGATATTATTAGGTCCATTATTTCAACGTTCCTTTTAGTATCTCATCATCCCACAGGATGATGAAACATTGGGACACAAAACATGCACCACAAATGCATATTCTGCTAATTAACAACATTAAATGTCCTTGTTTAATGTATTGTTTTCACACTCAAAGCTTTTGCATCTTCCTCATTGTTGTACATGATGTAAAAAAGGTTTTGGCTTAGACTTTGTATTATATATTGTGTTTTTACAGGAGGGAGCCCCAAGCACCTGAGCCTGGGCACTCCCTCGCCCAGACAGTCCCATCCCAAGGCATAAGCCCAGGGGGCTCTGACAGCCCCCAGACAGGGAGTCTGGATCACAGGTCAGTCTCCACCTGCCCCTTCATTCTGGGCTGTCACTTAATCTCCAAGTCCCTTCCGTGGCTGAGAACAGGGTCATTTAATGTCTGACTGACCCCCAGCGTTTGCTTAGAGGTGGTCCTGGTCCAGCCAGCACCAGCCAATTTTCTTCTGCCTTTCCATCCTGGAGAACACAAAGAGCTCTCCTACCCTGTCTAATGCATTTTTTTTTTTTTTTTTTGCATGTTGCGCTACAAGCCAAGTCAAGCCACATAGGCAGGTATATAGCTGTTTGATAAAGTTCCATCACTTCAGCCATCACAGCCTAGAGATATTAGGAAGCCCACTGTGAAGACACTTTTCACGGGCAGATCCCCAGAAGGAACAACAATTGAGAGCTCTCTTCAGTGACCTCTAGTAAAGTGACCACAGCCTTCTGAAACGCTCCCTGAGACGGAGGAAAAGGTCCATCACATGCAAGTCAAGCCATTTGGCTGTAGGTTTCATGGAACAGCCATGACACCAGTCCTTTGAGCTTCTAAAATGTTGAGCTTCTAAAAAGTGAAAGGAATTCATGTCTCCTCCTGGAAGTGGCCAACCGCCTGTGGGTGATTCAGTTTGCTGTGTGGCTGTGTTTCACCTGTAACAGCTGCATGGGCTTTTTCTATGGTTCCCCAGGCCAGAGTGTTCACTAGTCTTCATCTGTGGCTGCACTTGCTTTTTGACTTATTATTTTTGTTCAGAGTCGCAGTGGAAATCTTTATGCAACTTTCAATTGGCTATCTCTGTGAAAAGCACAAGTTGGCAATGATTGTGGTTAAAGGCCAAACTAGTGCGAGTTGTTCTTGAGTCAGGGGACCCTGTCTTAGCAAAAATGGTCTTATAAGCATGAAAAGACCCCAATCCTTCTCCCAGGAGGGAACTTCATGATCTTATTTTTTGCTATACATTGGTTATAGCTAAAAACAAGGGAAAGGACTATGGAAAAATAATCAGATTTGTTTATCTAACTGTGGAAATGTCTTCTTGACTTAAATGTATTTACAAACTAAAACTAAATATGGAAGAAAGAAGCAAACTTTAACCACAAACGAAGAGTGTATTTTATAATTTCCCTTGGTTTGTTGCCAAATAACTTTAAAAGTTTTATAGAGCTTGGATCTTCATTGTCTATAGTGTCTGTAGAAGTTACTTTTTAAATGAGAAAACTCACTTAACCTCCAAATTCTTTCAAGACTAAATTTGTTGAAACTGTATTTTACATGGGCAAATTCTAAGGGGATGTACTTTGGGTTGGCTCCCAGGGTAAAAAGTCAAAGAAAATTCTGAAACAAAATAAAACAAAACAAAAACAAAACTTGCACTCCCAATTTTAATGCTTTTAAATTTTTCCTTTGTGCAGTAATTCTGACAGAGACTTTGCCCGATCCATAAGGGAAATGCTAATTAAGACCATTACTATCCATTGATGGTTACTCACAAGGTGATCAGACTCTCAGAAGGCAACCTCTGTGTGCTGTTTCCTAATGAAAACGGAAATACTTTAGTCTGGAGTGTATCAAGAGGAGGAAGGAGCATTGCAGCTGCACCATAATTACTCAACCCAGCTTCAAGCTGCATTTGGACCATACTTAATGCGTGTTGGGTCTCCAGGATTAGAAGACTGGGTGCTTTTCTCCTCCTTATAGAGCCATTTGGAGCACCGTTCTTGTTAATTCCAGCTTGGGATCTGGTATCAGGAGAAAGAGGCCATGTAAAGTCTTTCTTTGAAGGGTTCTTGGGGTGTTATATGCCCAAACATCAGGTTGGAAATGCAGCCATCTGAATATTCTCAGAAAGCACCATTACGTTATCATTTGAAAACCAAAGAACCAAATGAGAGGTGGCCTGGAAAATGCCACTTTGGAGGTGGGTTAATGGAACTGCCAATAGTGTTATGATTGAAAGAGAACTTCTGAGTCACTTTGGGAAACCACTGGAAAGGCTTTCCTGAAATGTGGAACACATTTTAGAATGCCTTGAGCCTTGTTGTAGCTGAGTTTATTCTCATGTGATTGTTACAGACTGCCTCATAATCACCCAACATCTATCCTGGTTTATTTGCCATAGTCACTTGCATTTGGAGGGTGAAGAACATCCTTGCTAAGCTTGTGCTGTGTATTTTCAGATTTCTATCTTGTTCTGCTTTCTTTGTTCCTTCCATTGCTTTCTGCAGGTATTTAAATCCATGGTTCAAAAGAGACTATAATGTAGCTAAGTGGGTAGAAGATGTGAATAAAAACACTGAAGGACCATACTTTAGGTATTTTATAAATTAATTTTATATCCTTTTCAAACTCTCCCAGCACATACAAATACTGTAGTGTGACTGGCTCTCTATCTTGTATCTCCCAATACAAGTTCCCAGAGGTGGAAAAGGGTCCCTGTTTCTTTGCTGCCTTTTGATCTCTTTTTTTGGCTTCGTGAGCAAGTCTAGTTCTTTTCTGAATGTTTCAAATGAAGCCATTTGAAAGGGTTGCCATTTAGTGCATGTCTCTATCACTATCTTGAGCTTTTTAGTAGCTTTCTCTTCATTTTATGCTACGTCGTGTTCTTTGGGCATGAAACATACTTTCCACTAATAAAGAAGCACTATTAACCTGAGCAATTTAATTTCTAGAATTTAGTAGTTCCATAGTGCATTTTTCCTACTTACTCCCTTAAGAGTGCATAGTACATATGAAAATATGAGAACTCAAAGGAAAACATGAGGAGAAACTAAATGCAATGTAGTGGAATTTTACTTCGAGTAACAACTGTGATTTGATGTAATTCAAAAGTTATTGAGAGAATATTGACCACATGAGCATGTATGGAATGAGTTTAGGCTTTATTTGTTCAGTACAACCATTTGCTGCCAGAGAAGGGCTGTGCTGATAAGTGTTTTACAGATTTGCAACAGAGCATCTAAGGAATTTTTTATTCCAATAAAAATGTTGCCTAACACTTCACATAGAACAGGAAGTAGATTGGAAATGTTCCTGATTCAGAAAAAAGCAGACAGGGTGTCTGTGCATTTCAGAATCTAGTGAATTTACTCAATTCACTGCAGCTCTGTGTAACATTAGAGGTCAGCGAGAATTTCCAAGAGCTCTTAAAGGCATTTTTTCACTCTTTATAATACCAACGTGATTTCCTAGAAATAAATATTCACTTTCTATCTGACTACTTTGTGACAACTAATGTAAAGAAGAAATATAGACTCAACTGCTACCTCTTCTGAATACAACAATAAGCTTTCAGATTATTTATTGCCATGACTTGGGTCAACATTTAACGAATATAAAAATATGTATGTGTATTTAACTCTCAGCACCCATATAAGGTGGACTTTCTCTTCCTGTGTACCATTTAGTTTAGAAATGTACAGTTTGAGAAAATGATTAGACTTACCTGCATTTTAATTTGATTCATACATTTGCATATGCCCCAAGGAAAGCATAACCCCTGCCTGCTCACAAAAAAATATATCCTGCTTTTATACCCCACCTTTCCCTCCTGCCCTGTCCCTCCGCTTCTACCACTTTCCCAATGAACCTCATATACATACACTCACATTCAAACATCCCACCCTCACCTGTAGCTCCCAAGATGGCCAACGTCAGGAAGACAGGTAAGATGGTTTTCAGTGTTATTTGGAATCTTGGCTCACCTGCAGTTCTATTTCTCCTTTCTGTCTTCCTCAGGCTTGTGGGCAGATTGTAATTGGTATCAGCCATAGAACCAAAACAAAATGACTTTGGTCCCTTATGGGCTAGGGCTTTTATGCCTAAATGGACTTAGCATTTTTGCAGCAACAATTTATGAAATGGTACCCCGGAAGAGTTGATTCACCTCCCCTGGGTGAGCTGAGTAGTTTATGTGGCTCCTAGAGAAGAGTTCACATTTGTTAAAATCAGCACCCAGGTCTGCCCAGAAGCTGCATGACTAAACGCAATTTGGATGGGGAAATGCTTTAGCACCCCTGGTTGCACGTGCAAAGCTGCAAGGGCAATTTTAGAAGGTTCCTTTATCTCCTCTTTTAATATTAGATGTGGGTTCCTACAATGGATAGTCACATTAAGAATTAATTATTAAAAATCCATATTTATGTTTAGAGGCTAGATAGAATTCAGAGGAGGGTTATAAGTTATGTCATGTTGGGGTTGTTAAGAGTTACATTGGTCAGACTTGAAAATCAATACAGAATTTCTGTGCAAGTGGTGAATAAGTGAGATACCTTAGGGGTTTTAACACAATGATTCTAATGCAACAGAGAGAATTTTACCCACTCTCCATCTAAGCAAGCCTCCCATAAGAGGCCCAAAGTGCATCCACACCTTGGCCTGTGCTTAAGCTTGGGTCTACTTCCTCTGTCAGGTCATTTAGGATTACTTCTCTTGCCAAATCCATCAATGAGGGCAAAGTTCACTTTATCAATCATCTGTGTAGTGTGAGGTTTGTAGCGTCCTTATCAAAATACGATGGGGACTTTGTGACTGTAGCAAACTGGTCCAAAATCCAGCCCAGCATTTAAAATATAGTATCCACATCACTAAGAAGAGCAAAGCAAATGCCAAAAGGCTTCGACCTATCAGAGTGCCTCGGTCGTGCTCCCTTGCCCCATTCTCATATAACAGTAGTCACTCAAGTTGTTGGCATATGTTCGGGACATCAGGAGGGAGCGGGTGGGGTTGGAGCAAGAGCATTCTCTCCCAACATCTAGATCCTTGGGGCAGTTCCATTGGTGACAGAGCTTTACAAGCTCTTAGAAGCTCCTTACTCTTGGGTTTTATTGAATTGATTACTCACTTCATCAGTGGTTTTTGAGTCCACTTCCATGACCTTATAGAAAATGCAGTAACTCTGAAAGGAAACTATTAATAATAATGGTCATGTATTGATTGCCTACTATGTACCTTTATTTCTCACAACATTATGAGATGTAGGCATTCTTATTTCTTTTCTATAAATGGAGGAAACTGAGGCACAAAGAATAACAAGGTAGTGTGGCTAGTGTCAGAACCAGAATTACGAACCCGGCTCTATCTGACCCCAAAAACTGTTCCCTTTCCATTTCACTGTAATTACATAAAAGTAGCAGGGTGGATATTGATTACTTACAAGCTATCCGAGGAGACTTTATAAATCTGGATTAGGCTACTATAAAATTTGCATATAAACACAGCCAAATGAATAAGAGGTGGTCCTGTGTCCCATGTATGTGACTGGCCTGGTTTTAGCTTGTTCTAGGGGGCAAAACTTAACTGAGATTGGCCTT
>NW_011888785.1:19026285-19049698 GCF_000151845.1 Pteropus vampyrus | reverse complement strand
GAGGTTTATAGAAAAAATTATTTTAAAAGATTGGCTTGAATTTGGTGTCTATAAAATAGAAACTGATTTGAAAATTATAGCAGAACCCAAGCAAAGGGTAAAATATGCACTAGAACTAAAATTTTAAATAAAGGAGAAAAAAAAAAGACATCTTTATGCTGTTGCATGCAGTGTAGGTAGTAGGCCTTCCCCCACCCAGTATCACCCCACTACCAACCCTTCCGGGCTGAGACCGTCACTCATGGGATGCAAGTGCATCCTACTGGAAGGAGTGCAGGTGCTTTAACATGGCAGTGTAACCAGGTCAGTGGTGTAGCTCGTGACCACCTTGCACCAGGAATTGAGGAGTCACAGATCCGTAGTAGTAACATCTGTGAGTGGATAGCGGCTGCCACATTATCACATCTATTTCCCATTGACATGGTGTAAGTTGACTCTTTTCACTCTCAGCTGTTGTTTTCACTTTAAAGACAAGATGGTAGATAATGGGCTCTTCCAGTGTGCTCAGCTTAGGCACATGCTGAATCAAACAAGAACAGCATAATACACCAAGCACTTATGCAGATCTTTCATATGGAGTATCTCCATGATGAAGAAGAGAAAACATGTTATCCAGATAGGAAGGGTTCTTGGCATTGTGTTTTGTTTTAGTTTTAGTAAAATCCCAGTCAATAAAATGTAGCCACCTTATTGACGTGACAAGTATACCGTACATGAGTTATCAAGATCTACTTTTATGGCTTAGAATCATCCCCTGTACAGAAATGTGAATTGTAGGGACTAATCAGGCCATTTTTGTATGTTCTCATCAGACTCTTTGTTTGGCTGGAACTCTGCACTCCTTACTGCTTGCATGTTTACTAATTTATTATTAAAACCTCTGTATTTGCCTTTGTTCTTTCACAACTAACACACTGGTCTCTGAATGCATGAGTTTTGTGTAAACTGGTGTGTGACTTAGCAACTAATAAATGTATCAATTGTATTGTATTTTCGGACCTTAAAGATATAATTGGAATAACTACTAAAAATATCTTTTAGGTTAAATGGTAAATATAAGGCAGAATATTGATATGCTGTACATGTAATTTACCATTATGAGCTCTTAGAATAATTTTATCCCTTCTCCATTTTAGCTTTTTATCTATTCTATAGGAAACTGCATAATTGGCTTTCTAGTTGAAAAGTATGATTCTGTATACCAACATTTAGGCAACCCATTACAGTTATGAAATTGGAAAGATAAAATTCTAGCATGCCAGTATTCCAGCATTGCAAATGACAGATTATCTCCTGATAGCTAAACCTTTGCAATAATAGCCTATGAAAATAGAAATTAGAGGGTTTATTCTGAACCCAATTTTCAGATACTTGCAAAAGATATTAGGCAATCACATAATATTTCATGTGTTCTCAATGTCTCAGGACTTTATCTCCTGCCAAGTCTCCTTCTTCATCAACTGGGTCTATTGCTTCCAGCAGAAAATACCCCTACCCAATGCCTCCACTTCCCGACGAGGAGAAGAAAGTGAACCGACAAAGTGCCAGGGTATGTGAAGACTTCTTCCTTCCATATGCTGACATCCTTGGTCATTATCATTTATCTATGAGTTCATATTTTAAAAGAGTCCCCTTTCCTTCTTTGTTCATAAGCAAATAAATTTGAAAAATAGAAGATTCTCGGGTTTTTTGACTCAGATTTATATTTGCACATTAGTTTAATTACATTGATAAATTCTAGAAATAATCAGTCCTTGCTATATATTTATATCTGTTATTATTAATTGTAGCTAATACATTACAACCTGGAATAGGTAATGCAGAGAATATATTTTGCTCTATCTTTTTTTTTTTTTTAATGTACCCAGACATGCAAGAGATTAAGTAAACTAGCTTTATTTCCATGCCCAGTTTGCTTACTCAGACCTTTCCACCTGCTGAAAACACCCAATAGGATTTTAGAAGTAGGAACCCATGGCAGTAAATCAGGTTACTGTCTTAGAGATGGGGGTGAAATTTGGATACAAGGAAAGGGGACTTCGAAATCTGTAATATGTAGTGTATGGCAAAGGGTATGGTGAAATTTAGCAACATTTTGTGTCTTTAAAAAGCCAGGTTTAAAAGTGTATATGGAGTTGATTATTTTTATAAAAATACAATTTATCAGAAGTTTCCTTTAAACACTAAGTCTTCTTTTACATTTTAATCGTGATTCTAATCAGTTTCACAATGTTCCCAGAACAGATCCATTATATGAAACTGGAAATACAGTCGAGTTTAGAGAGGCAGACCAGCCCTCAGAGACTTAAGTGAAAAATTTAACTGAAGAATAATTACCTTTATTGACGTCCAGGCTTTGTTTTGGTCAGTTACATTATAATGACCTCAGAAAAAATTTTGCAAAAAAATTAAATAAAACAAAGCTTTAAAAGCCTGAATGGATTCATCTGCTAGTGGGTTCTGGGTTCCTAAGCCTTTTGGTTTTGAAAGATGTTTCAGAGCCTCTTTGATCCTGAACTTAAATCATGGGGTTCGAGGTAAACATGGATCAAATTTTAACTCCATCAACTCCGAGACAATAAGAAAACATGACTCATTAAACGCTGATTAGGTCACTATAATCAAAAAGACTTTAAAAATGATCAGTGGTGTTTTGATAATCATACAAAATATTACCATGATATGTTAACATGGGAAATAGTAAAAAATGGAAGGGAAGAAGAAAACTCCGATTTTCAGCATTCAGGCCTTAAAAAAACTTTTAATGGTTATCTGGTTGTTCATGATATGAGTATGTGATAATGAAATCTAAAGTGATATAATTCCTACTTCCCTAGGGAATGGCCAAAATATAGCACCCCACTTTATCCCTTCAAGAAATCATCTATATTGCTACTATGCTCTTTGTAGTTAGAGACCATCTCTTAGCTGTCATCATGCCAGGGTGTAGTTTATTGCAGATTTTCCCATATGAGAACTTTTGAAAAAGACAGCTCCAGAGAGGAAATGGCTGACCATAGCCCCTGCCCTGGGCTGAGTGGGGCAACTGTGAAGACTGTAGCCTCTGAGACAGGTCTGGTTGGTTCCATCCACTATAGTGCGTCCATATGAGCATGCACTAGAATCCTGCAGAAGAGACAGCTCCTGTCTCTGGGCTGTCTTTGTGGACTATGGAGACTCAAACAAGCAGATCTTTCTATCAGCAACCCCTCTTACAGTCATCAGACATGGCCAAGGTCATGTGTATTCCTAAAAGTGATGGCTTGGCAGTTCTTTGTTCCTTTTTCCTCACTGGAATAATCATGACCTTCAGGTTTTCCCAGGGTCATTCTTTGTTCCTCTCTTCTTTCTGCAAGCTGTAACTTAAAATTTAATCTTCATCATCATTTGTGAGGAAACTGGGTTCACTGAAGTCTGAACTCTTTATTACTCCATACCAGCCTCTGAGCATCCATCCAGATGTTTGTTCCCTCAGACCCCCTGCAAGCTCCCTGTTTAACCATCCATTTTCACATGTCTCCCCTGACAAGTATCATCCACACACAAAGGTCCTCACAGTTGAGGGATTTAGTTTCCAAAGGGTACGGAGGTGGCTGTCTTTTTAAATGAAAATGATGTATAAAGCTAACCTAAGGCAGATAACTTAGGCGGCTTCATCACAGCCCTGTGAGGTAGCCAACTCTGACATTCTGAACGAGATTTCCATGAAGATTCAAGAAAATATATTAAGTGAACCTATATAGAAATAGCCACTCAGTCACTTAGCTATTTCTTCTTTTTCTTTCCCAGAAACTCATTAGGTATGTAATGACATGCCCCGGATTTCCAGTAAAAATAGAATTTGGATGGAAATTGGACGCAGCCTAAGTCACACTTAGGCTTTCTTTGTTCATGTTTATAATTATTATACCAAATTATATTGTTTGGAAATATTTTATCAGCTTGATCTTTTTTTTTTTTTTTTAATAATTGGCTTTCCTTCTCTGGCGAACTGAGTTGCATTCATATTTAATTATGCCAAAGTTGTTTCTAGTCCATTAAGGCAATTACTGAACGTCATATAAATTAGACATGAACAAGGCAAATATGAAGAACTGGTGGTAGAAGCAAGGAGAGGGTAGAGGTGAAGGAGTTAAAAAAATTGACATCCTGCCCTGGATTATATTCTGATATGTCAGCTCCTGAGAGAGGACAGTTGTCTAGGAGATAGAGATGGAACTGGAGGGTACACAGCCTGGTAATTGGTGCAGGGCAGTGCTTCTGCCCTGCACCAATAACCAGGTAGAGGTGACGTTGATAGAATCATACTTCCCTGAGGTCAGTAGTTCTCAGTGTTGACTATATATGAGATTGTCTAAGGGACTTTTAAAATACACATTAAATGAACATGTGAGGATTTTCTTGTATTAAAAGGATTGTTAAAAAGGTTGAGGTAGATTTAGAGGAAAAAAGAGCTAAAAACGTGTTTATCAATTTATTAGACTTTGCAAGAGTTTGCATCCACAGTCACGTAAGTATGAATGGAATCACTAAATCTTTTTTTGTCTACATGACTGAGAATACATTTGTTTCCTGCTTTCACAATGTGCAATTTTACTTTTCTCTGTTGTGCAGCTATGGGAGACATCCATTTAAGATCAACTGTTTACATGTGATACATCGAAACTGTTTACTTCAACTTTTATAGAAACCCACCCTCACGGAATCACTGCAAATCTATCTGCTCTTCAGTCGATACAAAAACTCTCTGAGATGTCACAGAGGAGAGGAAGCTGAATCTCACATCTGGAAACCATTTTCTTTTTGTCATTGGCTTAGGATTTAACTGAACCATGAAAAGAACTACTGAAATGTTACACTATAACATGGAACAGTAAAGGTACTGGTATGTTAATGGATAACCCGCATGACAGATATATGTAGAAATACCACTTAAATTAACTCACATGACCCAAATGTAGCAAGTTTCCTAAGGGACAGTAGTAGATTCAGAACCTGACGTTCTGAAGCACATCCTCATTGTAGACAGTAATGCTATGTGCATGAAGCTTCTGTTTATTATTTTCCACATTTAAGGAAAAAACATCCCATAATAGCAACTAGCATGCAGGGCTAAGACATATAGGATTTTTCTGCAGGACTTTAAAGCTTTGAGAGGCCAATATCCCTTATGCCAACTTCAAACATGTATTTTTATTTTTGTTTTGTTTTTTACTTTTCATATTTATATCAGCACACAAGGACAATTGTACATATGTAAACATTTTTAAAATAAAAGAAGCAGCTATTACAGTGTATTTTGCCAAATGCCTAAAAACAATCAGTCACAGTCACATCATTGTCATCCATCAAATGGTCTTTAAAGATTATAAGCAGAAGATGTTGTAAATATAGTAGTCAATGCTGTAAATGTGTCTCTCCATAATTGGTATTTGTCTAAAACGCGACATCCCTTTAAACTGCGCAAACTCTGGAGGCAGTTTTATCAAGTAATTAATTAAACAAGAGAACGCACGCCCAGCAAAACTTGTGACCTCCACAGCTTGCTGGGGTAGGAGTCCAGTATTGCTTCTGCTGTCCTGCCTGCAGGCACTTTGCTGCTGATTGCTGCTCCTTGGGAGTCCCCCAGCCTGTCTGGTATCTCAGCAGCTGTTATCTTTCAGTACCAGAGCACATCTGTTAGTCTCACCCTGCAGATCTGCGAGGCCCACAGCAGTATGTCCTGCTGAAATTGAGCCAAGTGCACCAAAGACACATGAGACCATGGGCTGCTGATGCATGGGTGGCTTCCAACTCACCAATACTCTAACCCTTTGTGGCCTAAAGTTTTGTTCTGTAAAATGAATGACTCGTTTTAATAAAAACAACTTTTACACTGTTTATTAAGAATATTTATCATTAGTGGGATGCTTGAGTCCCAACTGGTCATTCTGCACAAGGTGATGGAAGGTTCTACCAGCTGGGCTAGGAAGCCTCAACAGGACACAAGGGGTAAAAAGGAATCTAAAGGCACAAGTGTGCAGCAACTGTGAAGTTACCCAAACAGCTGGCAGGGGAAAGAATCTGATGTTTTGAACTATATATATTTTTTAACCCATAGAAAAGAAATCTATGGTAAAGCCTTTTTAAAAAAAAAAAAAAAACCAAGAATTTGATAGCTGTCATAATGCAGCTATGCCATTCTAAAAGAAAGCTTTCCTAAGGGGGCTACCTTCATGAGCTCAGAAATTGTTGGGATCAACCAAATGCTTTCATGTGAAGAGTACTTTAAGTTTTTCCATTTTCTCTCATTTTTCTTGGAATCTGAAAGAAATGGAATCTGCAGACAAGACTGTAGAAATATCTTCTACATTTGATCTCTCCTAGTAGTGTCCATGGACAAAATCCATTTCACTTCCATGTGCACTCATCTTGGATGCCCAAACCAAAGGGCCGAGTTAGAAGGCAGCATTTTTTGCTGTGTGTGTGTTTGTCTTCTGTAATGGACCTCTCTTCTGAAAGTCTTTGAAAACTTTTGAAAATCAATTTAATCATCCAAAACAATAAAGTATAAACAGCATTTTCATGACAGGAAGGGTTGTAACTGCCAATACTACAAAATAATGATCCATCGGACTAAAGTTTGGGTGACATTGCCACATAGCTCAAGCCAAGGATGGGAGGGCAGATAGATTTAATGATACAGCAAATAAAGTGACTTTTGACCAAGATCACTTTGATGTGCACTGAATGTTTTCTGGTATTGAGTGTATAAAATGCTAAAGTTATAAGGTTTATTTTGACTATAAAAGAGTTTATAGATTTGAATGTAAGGTCCCTCATGTATATATGCTCCCGAGTTCCAGTTACACAGCCCTAATTTGAAGGAATCCACAAATGGTTAGTCGTGTAGTCAACAGATCTCCTTAACCCTCTCTCTCTTTCCTAACCTTTTCCATTATTTTTATGTGAAAATTATTTCAACCGAAAATCATTATTATGTGCCTTTTAGGAGACGTGGTTGCTCTAGAGGTGGATATGTATAGTTTATAGTCATCCTCCTTAGTAATAAGCTTCGTATGGAACTGAATGAAAAGTTTTGTTTTATTTGCAGGGAGACTATGATTTTATAGTAGCTTTAATACTTTATTCTGGGTATATACTGTATCTAAGAATGTTTAAACATTCTTATAGCCATTTGCAGAATTCTTTGGGAAGTTTATAATCTTTGTGGATAATTTCTAGAAGTACCTATATGTGCACTCATGTTTGGTGTTCTAGATATATTAAATTTAAATATTTATGACTTTTCATCCACTGAGGCAGGGAGAATGAACCCATGATACCAAATATAAGCACAGCATTATTTTTTTAAATATCTATTTTAGAGAGGAATTTTGAGGCCACATAGCAGTTTGTATCATGCAACTAATATTTTATTCCCCAGTCTATTATAGGACTATTATGCTAAGCAGGGAAAAGCAGTCATTTGGCCTTTATGTTCCATTGTATGCCTTTTTTCTCTTTCTGAAAAAATGATAAGACTTCAGATTGACAACTCTACTGCCCGAGATGTTCCATTTAATCCATAGTCATTACAGTGTAGTAGACTTTGACTTAAAGAAACATTTATATCTTTCCACTAAGAGTTTCAACACGGGGGGTGTGGGGTAATGGAGCCCTGAAGGAACTGACTGGTCAGAATAATTGGTCTCTGTGTCCATCCGCTCTTTCTTTAGACAGGAAGTGGTGTCCCCCTCTGGTGTCTCTTAGTTAGAATGTGATCCCCAGGCCCCATGCAATCTGTGGAAGGAATAAGCTCAAACAGTGCAGCATAATGAGGGCTTTCAATTAGCTATAGTTGCTGTATTTTTTTTTTTTTTCAAGAAACTCAGTATTGTTCCTTAAGAAAAAGTTAACTAATAAAGCAAATGTAGGATTAAAATGCCAAACATATTTTGATATAGCTGCTTATTAAGTGATAATACAGTTTCTTTCTCTCCCCCCTTGCTTTAAAAAGGCTTTTAAAATTGTGTTTATACATAAGGTCAGTCCAGCACAGATTTCTGAAAATAAGATAGGGGTTTCTAAAAGAAGTTGCTGAAAAGATAAATTTAGATATTCTGGATACTTCCAGAGAAGGAAGACATTTTTTTTCCCCTTATTATTTTTTTGGTTAATTCTCTCGCAGATTTGCAAAATTTAATTCTGTCCATGGTCCCAGATCTCTTGGGGCTACTTTACCTCCTACCTTTTTAGATTTTATTTTTTACTTTGTATAGTTACCTATGGACCAGAGGAAATAACAGTGTTTCTATTCATTTCTTTCAGTGTTTCAAAATCAAGTCATTTATTTATTTCATCCATTCTTCATTTCTTGCTGTTATGTAGTTCTATTTTAACTTATATATTTAGTGCTTTAAGTATTTCCTTGTGTTATTCACCATGATAATAAATCCTTACCTAAATAGAAGTGGATTATATTTTACTTTATTTTAAAGAAGAGGGAATTTATCGGAGGGATATCGAGCATGCAGAGTGTATGGGAGAACAAAGTACAGTGCTGATTGAAGGGAGTGAAGGAATGAAGGGGGCTAAGACAGCTGCTGCCACAGCCTGCTTAGGACACCACAGCCAGCTGCTGCCGTGGACATCCCTGTAGCAGCATATTTCAAATGCCATCCTACCAGTTGGTAAGTTGGCATGAATTTTCCATGAAATGCTCTGACTTCCATTTGCGGCATTTCCATTTATGCTTTTAATGATCTTTTCCCTTTCACTTCTATGTTTTCCTCTAAAACTGCCACCCAAATGCTTTATTTACTTAGATGGAGTCAAGATGAATTTCTCATTCTCATTCTACTGGCTTAACAGCAGCAAACATTTATAAGCAGCAGACATTTCTATGGAACAGGGCTTAATTTGAGGCTCAAGCTTTATTTTTCCCCTCAAGAGATCTTTTCTGAATTAGTAACACTACTCTGATTTTGGACACAAAATCAGAGTAGGCGTGGGAGAGCTAAGGACTTTGACAAACAGCTCCCCCTGTTTATTGGATTCTGAGGTGGCTAGCCACTTCTGAAAATCTACTGAGAGGCAGCAGCTGTGTGGGGGTGGGAGTGGGGGTTGCAGCCACACCTACTGGGAACCTTTGGCGCATGCTCATAGCATATGCTCTCTGTGCTTTTAATTCCAAAAGGAGCTTTTCCACCACACCTGAAGATGCGGAGGAAACAAAGATGCAGCAGGACCTGACAAATTAGGGGATAATATTTCTGTTCACACTTTATTCATTGCTTTGTCAGTCCCCCAAATGGAGCATCTTCCGGTTCAGTTTATAAGTAGAAAAACACAACATTCAAAAACAAAAACCTGCTAGTATTTTTGTCCTTTATATCCAGAGCCCGACAAATAGTAAGCATCTTTGCTCTGGGGTTTGAGAAATCCTTCCAGATCCTTCCTACTTCCGAAGCCGCTCCCCCTTAAGTAGCAGTCAGCCCTTTTCTCCCGACTAGGAGCTTTCACTGGCATAGAGGTTAAGTTCCTTCTTTGCCAAAATTGGCATTCGGGAGAACCACAGTGGGGCAGAGTAGCAGGGAGAGGCTACTTAGTCTTCCCACTTGGCACCTGGGCATAGATTGCATGATTTTGTTAATCACTGATTGGTTGTCAGGGTGTGTTCCAGGACAGAGAGGAGATAAGAAGCAACAAGCCTTGGGAGGTCATGGAGCATTTAGCCCTGGCCTAGGAGCAGAATGGAGATCTACATGCAGAGCTCCGAACACAAGATGGCCACTGAGGGAGGTGGGAAGAGAAATGCAGAGTGCCTACCACAGATGTGTGCTTCGCAGTTTTACTGACTGTTGGCTCTATACATACTTTGTGGTGGTCCAGCCCATGATGGGCCAGTCACTATTGCCTGGTGTGTACCTGTTGCATTGTGCAGAGAACCTATACAATACTTGCTGGTGCTTCAAGGCTGGCATCATCATTTCATATTTTTACGTATCCTTGAAATCAAAACCAGGGAATTTTTTTTTTTTTTTTTTACAAAAAGGCATACAATGAGACTAGTAATCTCATTAATATTTTTACAAATTCATCAAGAAAGTTTTCAAAAAAATTATGAAAAGAGCATTTTCCTCTCAAGTTGAAAAACACACATATACTAATCTACATTTATTTTGGGGGCTTAGCCTCTTTATGAAGTTTCAATATATAGATTTGTTTTGATGGTAAAGCTCTATAATAATGCCAATGGCCCCCACATCTTTAAATACAGAGGTGCTAAGTTATACCAGATAACACAATATAGAAAGTGCTGATATGAATATGTATTCAGTAATAATACAAGCGTTCTTCCTAAATTACATGTGTATCACTGCCTGATTAGAAAACCCCTTTTTCTTTCTAATCCAGCACAAAACCAAACTGATTCTACAGTCTTTTTAATGGGTAAAAATGACCCAAGATCTTTGTTTTGTATGGAATTTTTTTTTTACACTGACTTCAAAAGTGCTTAACAAAAGGCTTATTCAGGATAATTAAGCATGTACTTTTTTAACTTGCTGGGAGAGACTTGCCCCTCCAGTCTAGCATCCCCAAAAGACTTTTTAGAAACTGGGCATTTTCCCTAAACACAGAAGTTTATATATTAGCCAGTATAAGTCTGTGCTAGTGTTTTCCACACTGTCATCTTTGAAGGGTGATGTCTACAGTAGAAGTCACTTGGTGGGGGACTGTTAATAGCAGCATGGTTTCAATTATGGTTAGCAGATAATTGTGTATATACTTAGATGGGCTTCTTTTTAACACATTCTCTCTGCCTCGCCGCACTTCAGGTTAAGGTATTTTAAAAATTAACTGGGTTTCGGCAAACACCAACTGAAATGTGTATAACAACTGCTTTCCTAAACAAGCGTGATTTGTTTTATGGCTGTTCAAGTTATGAAGTTGTTATTACATTGTAGGTAAACAAAATTTTGCTGTTTTTAAAGGTCACTGTAACTTGAGGTTTAAATATCTGGCACAATTTTATTAGTATTCAATTCTGAAGCTAATAAGGTACCATGGTTTTCTGTTACTCTCATTGTAACATCAATAAAGTGACTTTCAATAAAAGACCTATGTTATTTTGATGCATAACTCCCTTTATCCTATTTGTCTCCCAGCGGCTGTTTCTCTTTCAGAAGCTTTGTGGAGGTAATGTTAGGGGTTGGTTTCTTTTCCCTTCCATGCTGTCCTAGCAGGGACCATTAGCATGATGAAAAAATACAATGCTTTTTCAGTAAAGCCTGAATGCTCAATTCATTGGATAATTTCCTCAGCTGGATGGCAGGCAGAGGTCCTCTATTTATCCACCTGCTTTGCCTCATCTTTTTGTACTTTCTGCCTATCATAACAAGGATCAATTTCTTGTATCCTAACCTAGAGCCCAGGCTTATTACTTATATAATAAGCTAACCTGTGTTAGACTCTAAAACAGTGGGCCTTGGAGAGCTCGGTTTGAGTTAACTTAAAAACTGTCCCACCTGGCTACTTCGTCTCCCAAGCAGCACTTCAGCCAGTCTTTGCCCTGGCACTTGCAATTCCCTGCCTTCAGCTCAGTCTGGGGAAAAAAGTAGTTATATGTGAGAAAAACAATTCATTGACTAAGTGTTTATTATGAGTGCAAAAAAGCTTACAGTGATCACATACAGCTCCATTTCTTCTATTTATAGTATTTTAGGCATATAATAGTTCATTATATAATAGTTCATTACGATGAACAGTGAAAGAGTAACACTCAACTGAGTAAAAGCAAGTCTAGTTCAGACAGAGGAAGAAGTTTTAGCTCACATGCCATCACGTGGGCTGACAATACCACCTGGAACATCATGCTGATGTGGAGCCTGAACTCCACCTTGGCTCAGTGGGAGTGAGAGCTGTGATTACATAAGACCACTGCATATCTATGCCAGTCACCCGCAGGGAAGCACCAGGCCTCTCCCACGGAAGTGCTTGAAAAGGGTTCTAAGTACTTCATAACTGGTGAATCTGTGGAAGCATGAGACTAAAGCAGACATCTCCAAAATTAAATTAAATCTTGAGTTGAGGTGATTTGAGGAACTTAATCCTCCAAATGACTGAAGTATTCAGGTTTGAGCTCAGCTTTACCTGCTCCAACTATATGCTTTAGGAAAAACAGACCAAGAAACAGTTTTAAAGAAGGGGGTGAGTCTGCACTGTAAGAAACACAGAACCCAATATAAACAGAAATAAGGCAACACAAGATTCACTTGTAATGAAGACTTTGGCTGTAACTGAAGAAAGGGGATGGATACGTCAAATTTGTCAAGGGGAAGGAAACTTTCTAACTGCAGTGACATACTGACTAGGCTCCATGCTTTCGGAAAGAAAGTGAAAGTAGACGTAGAGGAGATAAGGAGACTTGCTATAAGGTATCAATAATTAAAACTGAATTAATTATTTCCAGAGACATGGTTTTGTCATACTTTAGCACTTAACCAAAAGCAAATTCAGAACCATGGCTGGTGTAGCACACTGTGGGACTCATCAAATGATGGTTCAATTACGGCCCATAACCTCGGGTCAGCAAGGGCCCTCTTCCTTACCACATTACAGTGATCTTAGAAATAATCCTTTCCTTAAACTATGACTTCCTAAGAGGACCCTGGTGAGTTTGAAGAAACAGCAGATACTGTGACTCTGAGGGTGAGTTCTCTGCTTCCTGGTCCTCTAAGCCCTCTTTGGCCCTTTTCTGGACAGCTCAGGCTCAAGCTGAGCTTTGTGGCCTCACAGATAATATATATGGAATGAAACCTAGACCCACCACGTAATATAAAGCAGGCTTGCCTCACATTCTGATATGTCGCCCAGGTATGACTTCTTGACATAAATACATACGTTAGGGTTGAATAAATATTTATGAAATGAATATATATTAGCAATATTTGAAAAAATCATTAGTAAAATGAGACTAAAGATGCTTAGAAATGTTTTATTTTCATTGGTTGCCAACCAATTGATCATCAGAATGGTAACTCTCACATTGTGCCTTAAAATTAGACAGGTGTTCTGCTGGTGGGGAAAAAACAGGCTAATTTCATTATTTTATCTGTTAAGCTCTCTTGCAAAAAAGCGCAAACCAGGTCAGCTTTAAACTTAAGAAACAGAAACATTATTGGTACCATTAAACCAACACACTTTTTCATGTTCAGATCTACCTTAGGAGGTAAAATTATCTCCTTTTTTAAAGACAGAGAAACTGAGGCTCTGAGATTATCTAAAATGATCAAACCACATATTTAGTAAGAGGCACAGCCAGCATGAGAATCCAAATCTTACTTGAAAGCACATGGTTTAAAAATTTTTTTTAAAAAAGACTTCCATTATAAATGTAATAGTTGCTTATCAGAGAATGTGTGGAAAAGTAGTAGGAAGGAAGAAAATAAACTCATGATCCTGACTTCCAGTGGCAGTCACACTGACATTTTGGTACACTCTTTCCAGTCCTTTTGCTGTATATATTTTTAAATGTAAGTGTGAATACATGGCGTATCCAAATGGAAATATCAATATTTAAAAAAATTAACATCTGATTTTAAAAGGAAAGCACACATTGTAGAAAACTTGGAAAATACTGAAATGTATAAAGGAAATGAAAATCTCCTAGAACCCTATTAGCCAAAAATAACCAGTTTATATTTTCATATATTCCCATAGTCTTTTTCTATCAATTTTCTTTTATACATAGTTAAGCTCATAATGTACAAGCTTTTTAAGCATTGTTAACAAAGGTTTACATGGATGATGACAAAGATCTTGGTGACAGTGTTTACCACTCAAATTATTCAATAGGTTTCCAAGAGGCAGAAAATAATCACTCATGTTCCCTGTCCATTCATATGGCCATCGAAAAGTCTATAAGCCTTAAAGCCTGTGCAAGTTTCCACTAACATGAACCATGACATCGATTTGCATGGTTTTTTTGTATCCAAGTAGGTCTAAAACATTTTACATAAGGCTACTCCACACATAAGGCTTTCAATACCAGGCGAAAAGCCCTTCTGGGAGAGGAATGACAACAGCTGTAGCCTGATGAAAGGTTTTAGTGTCCTACAATGACAGATACATAATGTGCCTTAAACATTTTGCACACTTAAGTTTACATTAGAGAGGTTTAGCAAAAAAAATAAGGCGTATGACAATGGCTCAAGGAAGTTCTAAATGGCGTAAGAGACCTGATCTTAAATATTAATAAAATTTCAAGGAATTTATTATTTAAATTGAAAACAAAACTTCAGATGTACATAAAGTAATAAACCTTAACAAGAGCTGTTAAGGAAAAGTGGCAATGCAAGTTTACACACATTATGAAGGCAAGGAGAAAGAACAAAAGAACTAAAGCTGGAATGTCGATTGTATTCATACAGCCTCCTCTTGATTTAAACACTCATGACACACTGAATGAACTGAAAGAGAAAAGTCAGTGTTAGTTACACTGAATGCATCCTAGCTTATTTAGGCAGCTTACATTTTCATATTCTAATTTGAATTGTGGGTTTAAAAAAATCCTTTATAAAATAAGAGTGATGTATGGAAAGGTTCATTTTTTGAGGGAAGCAGTCTAACAAAATCCAGTGGGTTTCTCACATGACAGTTTCTTACAGGAAGCAGATCTTACTCCAAAAGGATAAAGAGTTATTTAAATTCCAAATAATATCTAAGACTCTAGCAATAGGTATGGTCAAAGGTACCTACCCAAACACAAAAAGTTGAGTTTATCCTGTTATATTATGTGGGGGCTTCCAAACTGCACAGGATTACCCCATTACCCTAACAGAGCTCCTTTAGTTTATTCTCTTAAAATACACTTAATTAAATTTTAGTATGCAAGTATATGTATTCACAGAAACAAGATATCTATCTGACCCTTATGCAATTCAGAAACCCCAATTTAGAAGCATCGATGCGCGCTCTGAAATGTTTCTTGCTTCGCCACTAAACACACATCAATCACTAGACCGCTTTTTCTATCAATTTTCTTTTTCACTCTTCCAACACCTGTGAGGCACTCACTGTACACTGCAAACCCTTGCAGTACTCCTGCAAGGACATGCTGATTCTCCCATTTCAGGAAACAAGAAACTAAGGGTCGAGATGTTTAGATATGTTTTAAGTGGCTCCATCTCAGACCAAGGCCTGTGCACTTTCCACTCCACAGGCCACCTCCCCATCCTTGGAAACAATGATGGGATTGTCACCTGAGAAGTTGCACATTAAAGAGAACACATATTTAAGCAGAAAAAACAAACCTGACGAGAAGCTTGTCTAAAGTGTACACGGAACTGTGATAGCTGCTATACTGAATGCATGTGCATCTCTGTATTTGGTAATGGAGAAACATTTTAGAATATTCAGTGATTTCAATTCTAAAAGTGATTTTTTAAATCAATGGCTGAGTGAAAAATGGAAACAACTTTGTTAAGTATATTCAACTAACGCCATCAAAGATGGCACCTAGTTACCTTTACACTGGTTACATGGCCTTATCCTACCTCATTTAGTGTGGCTATTTAGTAAATACATACTTTTAAATTATGACTTAAGTTTCTGCCTGAGGTACATGGATGAGCCAAGTACAACTTTGAGATGTTAAAATTACTTCTCAATGTCTGAAATGATTTGTTTATCAAAGGCAAGAGCAGATACAACATCTGCATGGTATTCTTCAAGGACATTTCTGATAAAAATCTCACAATAGTCCAGTCAAGAAGGCATTACTACTTTCTCTTTCCTCAAACAGTCTCAGAGCAATGCAGAAACCTGCCTAAGTGACCCAGCTACTGAGTGGGACAAGCTGGGCTTTCACCCAGGTCTTTTAATGCAAAGCAAACAGTGGTCTATGGATAAGATGAATAACAAATGAAATTAATAAATTTTGAATGGTCACTCTTTCTCATCATTTATGCCTTGAATACTCTCTTGCATTCTGATAATGTTCTTAAGAGCTAACTTTAAAAGAGATGCCCATTCGGTGTACATTTTATTTATCTACTCAGTTTGAATTTATTGTAACTTACATCATCATATGGGAAATTCACAACACCTTGCTGACCAGTATCCCGTCTTCGAAAACTGTCTGTAAAACACCACAGTAAAATTTATGTTTTTTTTATACATCTTGTGTGAACTCACAGTAATTATTTTGGCATTGGGTTCAAACTGCAGTAGCATTTAGATTGTACAACCAGCCAACATAACAGATCAAAGAAGCCAACTGTATGAATATGAGATTTAATATACAACAAAGTAATACAATGTGAGGAAGCTGGCCAGTTGTCTTTTTCGGTGTGGAGCTGGAAGAAAACACCTTATCTCAAGTCAGTAAAAGTGGTGCAACTTCCAAGGCCATTACTTAATGGTGATGAAAGCAAGAATTTCAAACTTCTTAATAATATAAATATTAATTAAAGAATATATGGATGAGTCCCTAATAGGAAAAATGGGCTGCAATAAAATATTCTACCCATTGAGCTCTGTCCTATTGAAAAGGATTTACTTTTATTAAAAAAAAAAAATCTGCCTTCAAATTTTGTTAGGATGCAAAAAAAATTACAAAACCAGATATTAAAACGAGTAAAAAGAAAAGAAAGGAATGGAGTAAGGAAAGATATACAGAAGAAATAGAGGGACTAGAAAAGTGGAAATTACTCATATCACCTCATTTAAGAATTACACCTGAAACAGATGACCACCATTTTAAACCTCCAACAGGAGGAATTAGGAAAGAGAACTATAAATGAAAAATTCCGCTTTTCAAATATTTCGCATTCTAGAGAGAAATTACAGAATATTGCTCATACACTGATCAAAAAATTATGTTTTGGAACATTTAGTTAGGTTTTAGAACATTTAGTAGAATTTAGTTAGGATTATTTTAACGGCAGATTACTCACTAATTCTGAAAGAAATTGTGGGGGGAAAAAAGGAATAATTCTGCTAAATATGCTCAACAGCAATATTAAAAAGCCACTGAAATTAGAAAAAAAGACTGGGACAATAAAGTTCAGAAGCACTGAGAAATGAAATGTCATAAAAACTGTGGTTTCTTGGCCTATGGAGATGATACTGTCTCAAAGAACTCACCTGTTAGAGCTCGCAGTTTGACACAACAGGCTATGTAATCATCGAAGGTGATCTTTCCATTGGTGCTGTATCGTTTTGCAATTGAATTGACGGCCTGGGGACTCAACCGAAATCCTGAAAGGAAGAAAAATCATCCAACAACAAAAAAATAAATAAATAAAGGGTTACAAAGGACCATTAAAATAATCAAGCACAATTTTTTAAGACAGAATACTCATTTTAATTATGAGCACACACTTTTAGAAGATAGGAACTGCCTTCGTGTAGCATTTAGTTTTAGAAATGAAAAGTTACTTCTACCAATGAACACTTAGCCATACCCACCCATTGTCGTCAGGGCCTTCTGAAGTTCTTGAGGATCCACTGTTCCACTCCTGTCGCTGTCAAAGCTGATGAAGTGCTGTCTCCAGCCATTCAGTACAGACCAGAGTTCTTTAAATTCACTGAAACCCATTGTGCCTGACATATCTCTCTGAATATAATTAAGGATTAGAGCTTTTTCTTTAGGGAGCGGGGGTGGGGAGGGAGGAAGGTAACATTTTCTAATGATTAAATATCAGGGATAAGAAAATTTAATGTTCTTTCTGCTAAAAAGGTTAAAAATGTTATACGTTCTTCTTGGTATGATATAGTAAAAAGACAGTCTAGTGATGTGATAAAAAGGGCCTATGGAGAAAAAGCTCTGAGTATATATTTTCTTCGTGGAGAAAAAGATAATCTGTGATATGATTACAAGGAACTACGATGGCCATTGTGAACCATATGTGAAATGCAGTCTTGTTACTGGACCTGGGCTGCCCTTTCTGGGTGTCCCAGGCTATGCGGCTTACGCTTCTGTCTTGGGTCCTCTTTGGCCCTAATGCTCCCTTGGTAAGCCCGCCCAGGCCCCGTAGGTCAGTACTAACTATACTGAGTCCAATAACTGTGCTGTGAAAAATTCTACTGCTTGACGGTCAGGTGTGAGTCATGCTGAACAATCACTATTAAAGCAAAACAGCTTTCCTGATGACTCAGATTTCTATACTGTTCTCCTTTCCTTAAATTCTCAAATAACCAAGCTTTCTTCCTTTCTTCTAAGCTTTCTTACTTTTTCACACCAAATTCTATCTTTAAAGCTAACGATTTCAGAAAACTCCTTTGTGGTCATTTGTGTCACTCTGTGTTTACTGGGTATTCTTAAATGAATTCCTTTAGGAAGAATTTTTTGTCAAAAAATACTCTAGACAGCAATCAAGGATACATCCAGCATTGAAACCATAAGCCGACAAGTCTCCAGGTTAAAAGCTGTTAATTCAAGAAAAGTACACAAAATATTAATACAATTTCAAAAATTCATTACATTAGCTAATTCTAATTAATTAGCAATGTGATTACTTATATACTTTTGTTTTTAAATGCTACACAATTTTTGTGGAACTAAATTTTATGGAGCTTTGAAGTATATTTTTTTCCAGAAAGGATTTCTTCTGGAACCCAAATTTGATTTTAACAACTTTATAGAAATCTTTTAAAAAGTACTGCATAATACCTTTTAATATTTTTAGGTGTGATCATGGTTTTGAAGTTAGAGAAAAAAGTGTCCTTATCTTTCCGAGAAGTATACACTGAAGTTATTTGTAGGTATAATAAATGATAAGGTATCTGGAATTTTCTCCAAAAGAAAACGGCAGGGTTATTATAGACGAAACAAGAATGGTAATACATTGATAATGGTTGAAGTAGAATGAGGAGTATAGAGAAGTTCATTGTATAATTATCTCTATCCTTGGATAGGCTTAAAGTTTTCTACAGTCTTTTAAAAATATTACATAATTCTGCCTTTGAAACTGTAATATAGTGAGTCCAGTTCACCATAATGAACGACAATGTATTATATCCACCATGGTGAGTAGAAAGGTAGGGGTACTTTGTTCATAACTGACTATAAATAGCTGGTTTGCTAGTTCTTTGTCTAATCTTTTTTTGTTGTTGTTCTTTTCCCTTTGTCAGGCACTGAATAGTACCACCTACCTCAAATAGCCTATGACCTCTTTTCATATACAGTAAGCTTATACATGAAATCGGATAAAGACATTCGCTAGAATTGTGTTAAGAGAGCTCCCTGGAGTAAGACCCAATGAACAACTCAGTGATGGACACTGTTCAAGAGCCCTTTCAATTTACTTATAGTTTGAAGGTGTTAGGAGGGCATTTCCATATGTAGACAACCAAGAGAATACACTTATTGGCTAACAGCCTACTGATAATTTACCTAAATACTGGCAAATTAATAAGAATTCCTTGCATCTTACATTATGTTAATGGGAATAAGTAACTTTGAGGAGATATTATATAAGTACAAAGAAACTGAGGCTACAAGGCAGAAGCAACAAGTGTAATGTGGGCAAAACAGTGTAAATTCTGCAAGCTTATAAAGATGCACACAGAACTGTTATTTTCTATAGCTCTTACTAGATTCATTTTTATCTCAAACCAAACTGAATTTAAAACACAATGGAGTTAACTGTTATTACTTAATGTCTCCAAACAGCATAAACTACAGGTTTTCCACTTTTAACAGATTCCTGTGTTTGGCATATCCTGGAACCTGAAATAAAAGCTTAGAGATTATTTCTATTTTGGTTCTTCAATCTCCATCTGATCCACAATAAAAATCTCTGAGGTGAGAGGACGCAACACTTTCCAACCCTTTTGAGAAAGTGTTGGTCAACTTTTCATTCTGACTTTTAAGCTGTATAGAGGTATGATGTCACTCTAGTCTAGACCAGCAGTTCTCAATCTTGGGTGCTTATGAGAAGCACCCCAAAGCTTCAAAAGATCCTGATACCTGGGATGCACTATACAACAACTATTATTATTTTTTCCAGCTTTATTGAGAAAGAATTGACATACAACATTATGTAAGTGTAAGGTGTACAATGTAATGATTTGTGTATATATTGCGAAATGATTACGATAATATAGTTAACATACCCATCATCTCACAGTTACCTTTTTTTGTGTGTGTGAGAGCTCTTAAGATTTACTCTTAGCAACTTTCAACTATACAATAAGTATTGTTAAAAATAGTCACCATCACCAAAGAACAATTAAATTGGAACCTCTGAGCATGGGATCCAGAAATCAGTATGTTTTTAAGGCTTCTCAGATGATTCTAGTGGGCAGCCAAGGGTAAGATCACTGTTCTACACAAAGTGTGAGTCCTGGACCAACCATGTTACTATCACTGGGGAACTGGTTAGAACTGCAGATCCCAGTCCTTATTCGACACCAACAAAATGAGAATGTACATTTTAACAAGATCCCCAGGAGATATATATTTATATTAAAGTGGCTTGTATAATCTAGACCAGCATCATCAGGAAACGTGTTCAAGAACAAATTCTCAGGTCTTACCCCAGACCTCCTGAATGAGAAATTCTAGTTGCAGGACCAGCAATCTGGTTTCAGCGAGCCTTCCAGGTGATGCTGAGGCTGCTAAAGTTTAAGAGCCACTGCTCTAGAGGGCCTGACAACCACATGCAGCCAATTGACAACCAGGATGCAGCCAATTATGTTTGGCTTATCAAGGTTTTTGAGGGGCTGTGTGGCAGACAGCTTCCCTGTCTCCTAGGTTCTATGAATGGCACCACCATCCACTTAGTCACCTGAGCCAGGAATCTGGCGGCATCAATTCCCTCTCCCCTGGTATTCAACCACCGTCTAGACAGCTTTGGGATCCATACACTTGCAGTCCCACTGTCACTTCCCTGGCATTTCTCAGCTGTACGACTCCAATGGCCACCTAACAGGTATCCCTGACTCCCTATGTCCCCCACACTCGTGTCCCCCAATTTGGTCTTTATCCTACAGCTAGGGTAGTATATGGTCCTCCATATAAAACCCAGCAGCGGTGTTCCATTGCTCTCAGGATAAAGCCCGAACACCTTAATTGGCACATAAGGTCATACATACATTTTCTAAGTTCAGCTAGTTTTCTACTCTTCATTCAACCCCCATATGCTATCTTTACGAGAATTTCTCAGTTCCTGGACTGAATCATGCTCCCTCTCATCTCTGGGTCTTTTGTACATGCCTGGAACTTTGCCTGTTTCAGCTTCCTCACCTCTGTCTGGGTTATGTGCCCCTCCTAGGTGATCCCACAGCCTCTATTCTTCACTTAGCCTAGCGCTTTCACAATGTCTTACGGGCACTGTTTGTGGTGGCACATCGTACCTAGCACATGGTGGGTGTCCATTAAAAACGTGTTGGGTCTACCGCCATGCCACCCTGAACGTGCCTGATCTTGTCTGATCTCAGAAGCTAAGCAGGGTTGGGCTGGGTTAGTACTTGGATGGGAGACCACTACAGAATACCAGGTGCTACAGGTGTTAAAAAAAAGTGTTGGTTGGACAAGTGAATGAACAGATGAGACTGCATTCTCTCATCCCTCTGCAGAAAGCTGTGTACTCCTCTCAAAGTCTAGAGAAGATACGTTTTTTAAATAAAATCTGATTTTAACTGATACGTACAAGTAACGTATAATCTCTTATCAAATATCAATCTTATGTCAAAACACCAATAAGAATATAAGACTAAGATTTGTCCATTTTAGAAAATCTTCCATATCCATTTACTCGACAAATGCCTATTACGTACTTATTATGTGCAAGGATCCAGATACCAAAAACACTGGAGATAACAAATGTGAAACTGGGTCCCGCCCTCAGTGACAGTCTAGGGAAAAGGTAAGTCATATGCACATACAACTCTAGTCAAGGGAGAGAGCAGTAAACTATAATAGAGGCACTGAAAGTACTAGGAGGGATTAAGGAGTTAGAGGCTCCTTTCTAGAAAGGAGAAAGAAAAAGACTTCATAGAAATAGCCTTTAAGCCCAGCCTTGAATGACAGAAAGATGAGGGACATTTGGTGAGAGCCAAACAGAGATAGGGACCAGCTTAAGCAGAGAAACAGGAAAATCCAGGGCAGGCAGAGGAAGTGGGAGAAAATACCTTTTAATGAGGCTACATTATAGAGGATCTTAAATTCCCACTAAGCTATTTAGCTTTTGTTTTGTAGGCAGCAAGGAACTACTCAGATTTTTTAGAGGACAGTGACAGGTTTGAACTGTGTGTCAGAAAGAACAGAAATCTGGTCATTTTTTTTGTGAGAATTTAAAAGGGAGAGAATGAAACTGGCAGTGAACAAAAAGAAAATTCACCATTCCAGACAGTTCTACAGAACTAGAATGCTCAAGTCTAATAAGTGTGGGTAAGGAAATACTTGCTTAATTTTACTTGTATTTTCCCCCCAGAAACGGCTTAATGCTAATTCTATTTTAAATAATTTCAAAATAATCTTTGCTACAATTTTACTTTCTTTTGTTCATTTTACTAGAATGCCTCAAACATCTTTTATTGTAGTAGAAATCCACAACGTAACAGACCTAGAGAAAAGCTCTACCTCCAGTTGTTTCTCTCAACTGTGCCACAGAGAAACAACTACACTGAAGGAAAAGAGAGCTGAATTACTGTCACAGACTAGAGCAACTCATCCACTCCACCTCTATGGAGTTTCTTTTTAAACTGGTTAAGAAGGTGCCTGTATGTACTGGGCTGGAGTATCTACCCCTGACCCTTATCTGTGCTATTTTGGTTTGAAAGCTCAGTTTAAAAGACCTGCTAACGTATAATTTCTGTATTACAAAACTCACTCTGATATCTCTCAAAAATGATGCTTTTGTGGTTCATTACAGCCTCCACCACCAGACGACGGCAAGCAAATTAATTCAATCACATGGTCCTGATGAGTCAGGAAATGTCTTCTCTGGCTCAATGATCTAAGGCCGTCACTAAGTGTGGCTTTCTTAAAAGAAATTTAAAAGGACTGCTCTCGAAGGATGTAGAACCCATTTTGTTAGCCAGATTTTAAAACCTACCACACCTCTTGTACTGAAAGAGTGTAGAAAAACAGTGTATGTTGTGACATAGCTCACTTGTGTAAACCCCGCTCTGAGACCTTCTTTGTTCACTAGCCCCAACTGCTTGAGGTTAACAATTAACAATTTAAGTGTACTGCCTACAATAATTAAAAAAACCCCTATCTAGACAGTGCTTCTTTTTTTAGACCAGAGTTTTAAAAGAGAGCTAGTTTAAAAAGAGAGCTAGTAACTATGCCAGACAGTCAAAAAATTCCACAATAAATCCTCAAAAGTGAATTTTAGTTTGAGCATTTTAATTCAGTTTGGTCAATATCTGATTTGAAAAGAGGGAGAGAGGGAGAGAGGGAGAGAGGGAGAGGGGG
>NW_011888785.1:19021555-19026235 GCF_000151845.1 Pteropus vampyrus | reverse complement strand
GAGGGGGAGAGGGAGAGAGGGAGAGAGGGGGAGAGAGGGAGAGAGATGAGAAGCCCTGTCAGGATACGGCATCTATTCACTGGTTCCCTACCTGTAGCTCGTGGCAGAGAGCTCAAAAGGCAGGAAGGTGGTGTAGGTGCTGAATTACAAGGCAGCAGATCCAGTCTGTGAGGGACTAAGGGGTATGTGTGTGGGGGGGCTAGTGTAAATAAAGAGTTTAGAAATTAGGAAGGGCCTATCCTATTTAACCCAAATATTCTCTTTTGTGGAAAGAGGAAAGACCTGGGGGATGTCATGGCAAGCATTCATGTTGCCAGCAGATGCTTAGAGATCAGGAGTGCAGAACTGGCTCCTTGAGGTCTAGGGGTGGGAGACAGGACTAGCCATTCAGAATTAGGAGTGCAGGCCAGGACACTCAGGACCAAGAGCACAGGGCTAGCCACTCAAAGCATTAAGTGCCACCAGGCTCAGGACACAGTAGAGTCCTGGCAAACAGCAGTAAACGTTAGTTATTGTGAATAAAAAAGGGGCTATTTAATAAACCTCACAAGCTATTGAAGGGCCACATGGCAAGCGTGACAAGCTCAGTGACCAAAAGTAACCACACCAGAATGGTCTCATCATAAATTCCTAACCAGACAGGCCATGGCGGATAGTCCTGTCCCAAGGCTGTATCTTCCTTAGTAAAGGTCAATCTTTACCTTATGTGAGCCCTGTCCATTGTTATTATGCATCTAGAATAGCATATCTTTGAAATGTCAGAGTAATTTTCTTCCCTAGACCCCTCCAAGGCACAACCATAGGCACCAGAGCATAAGATTAGTGCATGAGACCACAGAACCCCTCACCGTTATCTTGTTCCCTGCATACCATCTCTACGGCCTGTAAATGTTAATTAACTATCCTATACCCACTAATGTAAAAGAAGTATGTTTTTCTCCATTTTGTCTTTTATCCAATCCTAGCGATCTCCCTGCTTTGCTTTCTCTCGCCCCCTTAATCTACCACCAATGGACTTCATGTATCTTCCTTACGTTTTCTCCTTTGATTCAAAATACATAAAAGGACTGCAAAATTGCTGTTCTCTGGAGCATTTTCTCAATCTGTTGAGATTTTGCTTCTGGGCATGTCCTCAAAATTCTGGCTCAAATAAACTCTTAGAAGACTTTTCTATAGATTGGACATTCTTTCACTGACACTCCTATCATTAATGATACCTGACCGGGACGTTTCACCTCAGCACCTTAACTCGTCCTACGTTAAGGAGGCCACAGCAACTATCTCTGCTTCGAAGGGTTCCGGACACATGGAACCCAAATCTAAGAAACCCACTAAAAGAATGACTTATTAAGAATTGTTTTCAAATTCACATTTTGAAATAATAAACCGAATTTAGTTTTTGAAATTCTAAATGTTGCTGGATCAGAAAAGCTCAGTTTCCGTGAAGTCTGTAATCACAAGTAACAGCTCAACTAGAAAATTCAAGAGTACTAGAGAAACTCTGGGACTGTCAACTTACGTTTGTATCCTCCAGCAATGCCCGACTGTGTCAGGCATCTCTGCAATTCATCAGCATCTATTTGCCCATCCTTTTGGGAAAAAAATAGGAAGAGGAATCATAATAGTAACTTGTACCTTCTCGTTCTTTATTTTCAGTATTCAATGTAGCATAATAACCAAGAAAATGATTATTAGCATGCATGACTTTTTTTTTAAAGGAATACCTTCCCCAAATAGGCATTCTTTTCCTCATCCTACTTCCAAAAATAATTTCGTAATGAAATAAAGATAAATTGTCACATCCTCTTCCACAAATGGATAATTGAGGCCATAAACAAAAAATATTTCTTAATATCTAAGTGGGCATTCAATTTCACACACTTTGAAATAATCATAAGAATTAACAGTCAGAAAGCTACTTACACCTATACTTTAGTATTACCAATATCTTTTCATCATTTCTTCTAAATTTCTGAATTAATTTGGCATAAACTTTCTCAAGCATAAGGTTCCCCTTTTAAGAAGACACTAACGTGAATTCAGTTTCTTCCATGGATACATATTTTTTTAATGAATAAAAATAATTTCTGTCTTTGTTTTCTTTTACTCTGAACTAAGAAATTGCCAAAGTTAAACATTTTAAAATAATTTACAGTTGTTTACAATCTTTCTAGCTTTTTGGGGGTGGGAGGGACGAGGAGCGTACACAACTGATATCAGTAAATAAAAAGCTTGGTTCAGAGATAGACCTTTGTGATCAACTTTGCTTATGATGTGGTGAATAGTTTTTTCAGACCACTATATATACGGAAAACAGAGGTTCCCAATGCCTATTCTAGGTCAGAACTAGATATATGTTATTTTTAGAGATTCTAAAATGAAATATCTAAATCCTTAAGTCTAAGGGTATTATAAGTTAGAAATAAAGAGCAGGATCAACAATTTGAAAGATGATGGATATGCTGATATGGGCCAGGGCTGCTGAAAGCTAAGCAGGTGGGGTCACTTACAGGGCTGGAGGCACAAGCAATCTAAGAATGTGAGTCTTGAGCTTTGCTGTATCTTGTGGTTTCAAAGATACAGATCATTAACAGATTAAGCAGATACTTCAAGGGAAGCTCTTTCAGTTTTAGATTCAATTTTCCATTCAATTTCTCAAACTGTATTTCTTAGAGTGCTATTCTAAAATGTGGTCTTTGGTTTTTATCCCAAAACATTCTGTAGCATTTTCACATTAAGATTGTGTTACTTCTAGCTTTTGATCAAAACAAAGCTAAGTTGAATCCATATGAGCAAATATTCCCTTTGGACACAACAGAGTTTATATCAACAGCATATGTACCATATATAGTGACTTTGTGAGCTAGGGACATGCCCTCCCTCAATGTACACCTGCACGTGTCATACAACTCAGAACGTAGAGAACTGAAAGGTCTTGGGTAGCAGTCCTTAATCCTCTCTTTGAGACAACAGCAGGCCACAAAATCTAATAAGGACACAGAAGAGCTGACCTAGTAACAGCATCTGCATCAAAGTGAAACTGTTCACAAGATTAACTTCTTGATAGTAAGAAGAGCGTAGTAACTTTATTTTGAAGCTGGTGGGTTTTTACCATAAACATCTATTTCCTAAGGGGTGACTGATTAACAGTCAAATTCAACCCAAAGAAAGTGTCCATTAGAATCTGGCTACGGAATTACCAGCACATGCCTTTAAGTTGTACGAACAGGGGTTTATGTTTACCAGATATGGAATTTCCTCTGGAAACCACCCTAGACCTTGACAATTCACAGTTCTGAAGACATCTTTCTACCTCAAAGACCTTAAAGCATATTAATATTCTGTCCATTATGATCCTAATTCAATCACAAGTTTAATTCTGAATTTAAGTAACATAAACACCAGCTACACTTTGTCCTAATTTGCTCTGAATATTCAGAAATAAATAACTGACTATAAATTTCCTTCTTTTTCTTTTGCAGAAGGGATTATTTTCCAGAGGAAAGGTCGTTTTTCTGTGCCACTTTAACAAAGGCCAATAGAAATATAGACTCTGACCATTCTTTAATATTAAAGGGAAAAGCTAACCTGTCCAGCTACTGCAGCAAAGTAACCATACAGCGGATCCTGAGTTTGTCCGGGAAACGCAGGCCCTCCGGGAGCCCCTCCATACTGTAAAATAGGAAGCACAAATTCAGCATCATTCCACTGAACCAAGTTTTCTTCTTTCGTCACTGAGTGCCATTGTGCAAAGCCAGACAATTGCCTGACCTTCATTTCATTTACCTCCCCACCACCACGCACACTCTAACTGCAATCACATCATCCCTTCCTTCCATTCCCACTACAAATTTAAAAATTGGCGGCTTGGACCAAAATGAATTGTCTTGACATTGACAGCTGCGTATGTGAAGCAGCTTAAAAAACCCAGGTTACTGAGCTAAACGCAACCTAGGCAAGCAATTTAAGAGTAGGGCTTAAATTTTTTTTATAGCGTTTATGGTATTTTCAAAAGTTTTGAGACAGGTGTAGTCAGGGTGGGTAAAGGGTGTTTCCGCCTGGCTACTTTGCCGCGAGGGAATACTCTTCCTGGAAACAGTTCCCACGACAACGCGCATCCCAGACGCTGGGCGAGGGGGTCCTTCTTCCCGGGGGACTTTTACTCTGGCGGTCTCTTCCTGACCTTTTTTTCCTTTTCTTTTAAAGGGAGGGGTGGCTCTCTGGGACCATTCTAGATTAAAATGGCTCTTGCTGTAATGGGAAACACCGAAGGGAAGCCAACACCCAATTTGTACGCTCTCATGCCGCGTATCCGGGAGTCACAGGGTGGGCTTCTAGGGTCGCAATCCACCCGCACCTGGGCCCCGCGCAGCCACCCGTCGGGAGACAGAAGGGACAGAGAGAAGGAGGGAGCCAGAGAAAGGCTCAATGGCTGGGGCCTGGGGCGAGGCAGCCACAGGGAGAAGGTGGGGACAGGAGGCGCCCGGGGAGCCACCCAGCGGAGTCGCCAAGTGTAGTCTCTCGGCGTCCGCGGTGTCCAAGGGTCGCGCCCGGGCCGGGGGCCAGCGCAGGCAGCACTTACCCCGCCTGGGTAGTACCCGCCACCGGCACCAGGGTGTCCGGGGTACGCCATGGTGCAGAGTGCGCCGCCGCCCTGCGCGCCCGGCCTCCGCGCCCGCC
>NW_011888785.1:19015510-19021476 GCF_000151845.1 Pteropus vampyrus | reverse complement strand
CCGCGGCCCCCGCCTGCGCCCAGCCCTTTCTTTATGTTTTCTCTGCTGAGACCGTGCATCATCGCAAGTCCGGTAAGCGACTTAAGACCTGAGAATTTATTCACACCTGGGACGTCCCACCCTTCGGAACGAATGGCACAATCCAACATCAATGGCCCCGGGAATTCCTTTTTTCTTTCTACTTGGCTGTTTTCTGACTTTTTTTTATTTTAAACAACTTTATTGGACAGGGCCGACCGGGGGAGTGGCTAAGTGCATCAGGGCCCCTCTTAGCTGCCTATGGGTGAAGGAAGCGTCAAAAGGTCAAAATATGAAAGCGCCCTTGGAAAACAGGAATAAACTTCGGAAATTGTGTGCAAGGCAGCGGGTGGCTTGCGGTTGCACATTTCACTGAACAAGTTGCATGTTTCCTTTCTAGGTGGCGTTGCCATTTCCTGGTTAAGCTGGGCGTATCTGGATAAGGCCTGGAGGGGACCGAGGGAATTTACTGGGCAGGGCAGCTCTGTCCAGGTCGTTCTTAGAAAATGAGTTGTTTGAATTAGTATCTGGATGAGGAAAATAAACCCTCCAAAATGACTCTTCTTCCTTTTACACTAGAAAGGTTTAGAGCAAGCAAAGCGTGCTGGTAAATATTCAAGAAGGTGAGAGGTTGGAATTTCACTTAGGTGATTCAGAAAGTGGTTTTCTTTGTTTCACAAGTTTTTCTTTTTCACCCACTTGAGCAGTCTGAAGCTATTCAGATGTAAGACTTCTTGTTGGATTTCGATTCGTGTAATTTCAATCACGCAGAATGTTTTTGTGAATTTCAACGTTTTTAGAAATGCATTAGTGAGCAAAATTCACAGTATTTGCTGTGGAGGCTGCATAGAAAAATTTAGAGTCATCAACGTTGAACAAACATTGGAGCATCTGCTGACTGGTACTGTGCTTGTTTGCCATGGTGGACGGTGTTCCATTCCAAATTCCTGGGTGGCGTTTTTACTACGGTCGTTGTTTTTCTCTTATATATAACTTCCCTCCAAGTCCTCTTTTTGGGTACCCGAATTCCAAAAATGAAAGTCCTGAAAAAAATTCTAATAGTCCCTGTTGTCTCATATCAAATAAACTGTGTGTTACCTATTTTTTATTTGGTTCAGAAAGTAGACTACTGTTTTCAAGTGCCATAGCAAAGATCGAGGTAGATTAGACATTTTATGACTCCTTTGGCCTCTGTGGGTTTTTTTTTTCCTTTTTTGTGGTAAGAACACAGCATGAAATATACCCTCTTAACAAATTTTTAAGTGTACAGTATTGTTAACTATATGCATAGTGTTGTATAGCAGATCTTTAGAACCTTTATCTTGCATGACTGAAACTCATACCCATTGAACAATTCTCCATTTCCTCCTAAGTGCAGCCACTTTCTATTTTCTGTTTCTATAAATTTGACTACTTCAGATCCTCATAAAAGTGGAATCATGCAGTATTTGTCTTTATCATTGGCTTATTTCACTTAGCATAATGTCCTTGAAGTTTATCCATGTTATAGCATACGATAGGATTTCCTTTTTTTATGTTTGTGTGTTGTGAAACAAACATTCCATTGTATGTTTATGCCACATTTTAAAATTCATTCATCTAATGGACATTTGAGTTGCTTCCACATCTGGGTTATTATGAATGATGCTGCAGTGAACATGGGTGTGCAAATATCTCTTTGAGGCCTTGTTTTTAAATTCTTTTGGATATATATCCAGAAGTAGGATTGCTGAAACATATTTTCAATTTTTAAGGAAACTCCATACTGTTTTTCATAGTGGCTGCATCATTTCACATTCCCACCAACTGTGTGCAAGAGTTCCAGTTTCTCCACGTACTTGTGAACACTTACAGTCTATTTTTTTTTTTTTTATAATCATTCTGGCAGGTGTTAGGTGATATCTCAATTTGGCTTTGATTTGCATTTCCTTGATAATTAGTGATTTTGAGCCCTTTTTAATATTGTATGTCTTCTTTGGAGAAACATCTATTTAAGTCCTTAGCCCATTTTTTAATGAGATTATTTGTTTTTTTTCCCCCCTGTTAAGTTGCAGGTGTTCCTTATAGACTTTGGAGACTAACTCCTTATCAGATATATGGTTTGCAAATATTTTCTACCATTCCATAGGTTGCCTTTTCATTCTGTTGTTTGCTGCGCAGAAGCTTTTTAGATTGCTGTAGTCCCACTTGTTTACTTTTTTTTCTTTAATCTGTGCTTTAGGTGTCATAGCCATGAAACCATTGACAAGGCCAATGTCTTGAAGCTTTTTCCCCTTTGTTTTCTTCTAGGAGTTTTATAGTTTTAGGTCTTACATTTTAAGTCTTGAATTCATTTTGAGTTGATTTTTGCATAATGTGTAAGATAAGGGTGCAATTTCATTCTTCTGCATATGGATATCCGATTTTCTCAGCATCATTTGTTAAGAGACCCTCCTTTCTCCATTGTGTGTTTTTGGCACTCTGGTTGAAGATCAGTTGATTGTATATGTGTGAATTTATTTGTGAGCTCTCTATTCTGTTCCTTGGCCTCTGTTTTGAAGTTTATTTCTTCGGAAAGAGGTAACCAACTATAAGGAATAGATAGTGAAGGCTGACCTCAAAGTTGAATGTAAGTTCTTTCAAGACTCAAATTTGAAAGAAGTATATGGCATATAAATAATGCAGAATTAGCTTTGTGGATAAGCAACTAAGCTAATTGTCATTTCAGTTGACTTTAGACATCTTCCTACTGCCCCACTGCTAAAGAATTAATGGAGTGCTGCAAATGAAATTCTTACAGTTATTGCCAACAAATTGGTAAGCTGCTGCTTCTTTAGTTTATAGAAAAAATTGTGGCAACTAACAATAACAACAGACACATAAATAGTACTTAATATGTACCAGACCCTCTTCTAAGCACAAATTTACATATTTGCTTAATCCTCATAAAACCCTATGAGACAGATACTATTATCATCCTCATTATATGGTTGGGGAAACAGGAGCTGAGAGAACTTACCCAAGTGGAAGCAACACAGAGCTGACCTATGCTGCTAGGCTGTCTGGCTCTAGAGTCTGTGCTCTACACCAGGGAGCAGGAAACTTTGTAAAGAGCCAGATAGTAAATAGATTAGGCTTTGTGGTCTGGACAGTCTCTGTAGCAACTATTCAATTCGGCCATTGTAGTGTGCAAGCATTCCTAGACAATACACAAATGATGGGTGTGGCTCTATCTCAATACAACTTTATTTATGGACACTGAAATTTGAATCTCCTATAGTTAACATATGTGATGAAACATTATTTTCAACAATTAAAATACATTGATATTATTCTTAGCTTCCTGATGTACGAAACAGGAAGTGGGACAGATTTGGCCCTTGAGTAGCAGTTTGCCAACCAATGCTAGAAACCCCTCCAAGCTTCTGAGTCACGCTAAGGAATTTTGACCTCCCCAGGATAGGATCCTATGTATAAAATCTTCAGACTTCTTCAGAGTCTTCACCGTTGTCCAGTAAAATGGCCAAAATAACTCTGAAACCTGACTTGTGGGTCTTGCCCTATGTAGTAATAGCCAGAGGACATGCGCAATGACAAAGCTGGCTGCAAAGCTAGCTTTTAAATGTTTATCCATGTAACGTGGATTTCTTTATTCATAGGCTGAGTACTGTCAAACATAAAAATTCAGGAATAATAACTTTACAAAAACAGAAGTGAATACAGGCAATTTACTTTTATGGTTTTGATGTTCATTCCAATAGAAGGGGTGAAGGTGGAGACTGAGAGAAATTAGGAACTTTACAAAGTTCTTGGTATGTGCTCAGTGTTGTAGATACTTCCTTATGGTATTGCACTGAAAAAACATCACTTTCAAAAGGAGATACAATTACTCACATTTTATAGAGGAGGAAACCAAGGCTTAAGTAACTTCCCCAAGGTGACACACCAGGTCTTCAACCCCTGATTTACCTAACTCTAAAGTATGAGTGTTTTAAAATATAAACAAACTACAAATATAATAAACCAAGCTCATATTTCTTTCTTCATTATACTGCTTCTTGAGGAATTAGGGCAGGGGAGGGGCTGCAGCAAAAGAATCCTAGAGATAGAAAAACTCTCCAAAGGTCATAGGTGTCAGCCTCGAGCAAGACCACACAAATCTTCCAAGAGTGATACATATTTCCTTCATTCCTAAATATAACCTAGAAGAATAGAACCCACGCATTCTGTCTATTTTAATTTTTAACCAAATAAAAACTCCAGTGGAATAAAAACTCATTCTTATACCTTCAAGTCACAGAATCCTAGGTATGGACACTGCATTCCTCAAGCCATTTAAAGAAACCCAGCAACAGAACCCCCAAGGTGTATACACTAGTCAGAAGAGGGATTCCTAACTGATACGGACATTCTGGGAGCTAGAATACTGTGTTATATGTCCTAACAATTTACTAAGTCCTAGCAAAAGACTGCAGGGGTTACACAGCCATACCATAGTGATTGAGGATTGTGGCAGCATCGTGAGTTAGGGAAAAAGCTATAGGAGGTTTAGAGATAAGATATGGATCCTAGTCATTTGGAGAAGTCATTGGGATCACAAGAACCTTTGCGATCCTCTTTCTCAATCTTGTTGTTTTATGAAAAAGATGAAGAAACTGAGCCTGGGAGAAGGCAACTGAGTGGCTCGAACTCTTGAAGGGCTGACCTAGCCTGATGTAAATATTTCACTCTTCCAATCAAGGTGGTGGCATTATCTGAATATGACTCTCAGTGAGGATAGTGTTCTTTTGTGGTATATACTCCTCAATCCATCTCTACTTATGTTTTCAAGACAAAAGGCAGTGTGGACTCTTTCTTTGTCCCTGGAGAAAAGTTAACATGAAGTACAATGTGTAGTATCTACACTGAACTTCCTCATTCAGAAGAGTGGTGAAAGAAATAATCTAGCTAAGTAACTGCCTCTGTTTCACCATTTCCTGCAGGTGAATTAATTACAGGTCTAACATCTCAGGAAGAAATGAGCAATGACACTTTCCAGATTGAAGTCTCAACTTTCTTTTAATTCTAATTTGTATATTACTCTAATCTAATTGCATGTAAAGTATTTAATGGATTCCTGGCACATTGTAGGTAATAATAAATCATGAACCACAGCTGGCCAATAGAACTTTCTATCATACTGGAAATTGTCTATATCTGCGCCATCCAATACAGTAGTTACTAATAACATGTGTCTATAAGCAGGTGAAATGAGGAACTAAAAAATTAATTTAATTGAAAAATTTTTTCCTTTCCAGTTGATTTTTTAAAATATTAGTCATAAGAAAAGATGAAATACTGTCATTTCTGATAACATGGATAGGTCTTGAAATTATCATGCAAAGTGAAATAAGTCAGAAAAAGTTGAGAACCATATGATTTCACTCATGTGGGATATAAAACTGAAAGCAACAAACAAACAAGACAAACAGAGACTCACGGACTCAGATAATAAGGGGGTGTGGGAGAGGTAGGTAAAAGTAAAGGGGTATCAAATATATAGTGACGAAAGGAGGTTTAACTTTGGGTAGTGAACACACAATGTGATATACAGATGATGTTTTACAGAATCGTACACTTGAAACCTATTTGATTTTATTAACCAATGCCGCTCTAATAAATTTAATAAAAATTAATTTAATTGAAATTTAAATAGCCTTTTGGCTATGGAACAGGTTCTTATTGATCTCCTTTTCTTAGTGAAGCTCTTAGCCAGGAGGAAGGATCAAGATTAACCAGGAAGCAGATTTTGGAGGATGTGTGTATGTGTGTGTGTGTGCGCGCAAGTGTGTGTATGCATGTACATGTAAGTATATATGATCTATGTATGTGTAGTTTATATATAATATATATGTAATTTTGTAGCAATTAGAGCTGTTGAAAATGGCCAATTAGGGATGAACTCCCCATCACTGGAGGTGGTGAAGCAA
>NW_011888785.1:19012279-19014565 GCF_000151845.1 Pteropus vampyrus | reverse complement strand
TATGTAATTTTGTAGCAATTAGAGCTGTTGAAAATGGCCAATTAGGGATGAACTCCCCATCACTGGAGATGATGAAGCAAAGGCTATAAGGGATGCTGAAGGGCAGGGTTACACTTTCAGTAAAGGACTGGATGAAATAATGCTCTGTAGGCTACACAGTGTTTTCCAATAGTCTTCTCTTAACTTTACCCCAGTCACAGCCATACCAGTAAGATTATGCCCACTTTGCAAAATAAAGAAGCTGAGGCCTTCTGACTTGTTCTAAGTCACCAGGCTAACAGCAGTAGTACCCGACTAAGTACTCATTTTCTGACTTAAAATCTTTTCTCATATTCACACTGTTCTCTCAAGACTCTTTCTTCTATGATTCTGCAATTCCATTGGATCAGAACTTGGGAGATTTCCTTCCTATTTCTCATAGAATGTTTTTCAGAAATCAGAATACTACATTTAAATAATTGTTTAAAATAATGAACACTTCCTTAGCTCTATTATTACTCATTATAATGGTTGGTTTTAGGATAGGCAATTACTTTTTTGACAAACAGGATATAAATATTCATGGGCAAAGGGACGTGGAAAAATGAACGCTGTAATTAGGAACTGTCTCTAATCAGCCCTCCCTGAGGCTCACACTGATTGTCGGGTCTCTGCGACTCATGCTTGTAGCCATTGCCATGTTTGGGAAATACTGGATATTGGGAGCTGTGTTCCCAGGTAGAACATCACCTGTGCTCAGCATCAGCCTTGCCGGAGGATGCCTGTTAATAAGGGCACCGGACTAGTAGTGCGTTACAAGGTATCCCCAACTCTAACAGAGGCTGGATTATGGAAGCTGGTTGTTTGCAACCTAGGGTGTATTCTCCTGTAAAAGTCACTTAATGACTGGTTCCTATGCAAGCCTTCAGAGGCTCTTCAAAGCCCTCGGTGTTCATCTGACGACAACCAATCCTGGATCCAGGACAGAGCGAGGTAGGGATGACTCACTTAGGCTTGTTTTCTGCCTACTCTCATTTCAGTCCCTTTGTCCTGCCAGTCCTAATGTCACAAAGTCTACCCAGAACCAGAGGTGAAGTAAAAAGCCAGAATTGGTGGGGAGAGAAAGGGATATAGTCTCTATCAGTTCTATGAATATGGTATGTGTTGGGGGGTGACATTGGGGAGGAAGAAAAACAGCAGAAAAATTTTAAACTAGAGCTCTGAGGAAGGAAAAATGACTATTTTTTGACTCCTAGACACCAGGGAGAATAGCTATTTCCAGAAAGCCAAACTTGTTTGAAGCTTATACATGTCAGTTATTTGTAAATTGGGAATTTGGGGATTTCTTAATTAACAGGAAGGTGTCTTTTACTTTATATAATTTTTTTCAGGAAGTTACTTGCCTGTTTTCATATAGTAGGAAGTCGGTGGCAAAGCTGGGAAAGGAATCTGGGTTGATTTTCATTTCACTATTTTGTTTGAGAAAATACAAATTGTGATATTACTATTGTGGTAAGCAAAGGATCAGTTATGCTGTATTTTAATGTTGTATTCAAACTTAGTTTATTATGCACTGAAAAGCAATGGTTTATCAAGTATCTCAGACTCTTTATGGGAGAATCAATCTAACTACCTCAGTCTAAAACATATCAGAAGAGCTTTAGATATTTTATCTTCAATTATATTACATGCTTTAGAATTACTGTTTTATGAAGACTTTGTATTGTGGACATTTTATTAAAATAAGAGGAGTAACTTTAAATTTGATCCATTTTTCTCAGAGCAAAAGGAAAAAAAGGAAAACTTTTCTCTTGGCAGATGAGAGAAATTTAGGGGCACTAAATTCTCTAGGAAGCTGAAGCTATGTGAGAGCTTAATATTCTATGAGTTTATACTAAGAGTCTCAATGGGGAAATTCAGTCATCATTTCTGTATACTCTTTAAAATCTCATGATTGAGAACACAATTTTCTATTTAAAAATAATTTTCTTTACAATATTCTTTAATTTCTAAATAATTTCCTTTACCATATTTATTTCTACAGTTCATTCTTAAATTTTTGCCCCTCACAGAGCATTCGGCTATTTTATAAAAAAATAAATTTGACAGATATTCTCAGCCTGAAAAACGAGTTAATAGAATTGCACAGATTAAAAACTTTCTTATTTTTTAACAGTAGATTTAGAATATTTGAGTTGTTATAGAACTGTTTAACATTACATATATATCTTTTATTTACCTGCATCTTAATGTGAGATCTTGGAAGCAGAAGCTATTGATTCTTAGAGGAGTGTGCCCTTGCAGGGT
>NW_011888785.1:19004026-19010974 GCF_000151845.1 Pteropus vampyrus | reverse complement strand
CATACTTTATATCAGTAAAATTTATAATGATCTCGTGTGTATATATATGTACATGTAAAGTTTTTTTTTCCTTCATAGAGAACTTTGTTAAAAATTTACCAGCACACCACTAGCTGTAGCCTAAAGGGCAGGAGGGTGTCCTTTGAACTCAAAGATTGAGAGAGCTCTATCTGGGCTCAGGCCATGGTCTTGATGTTGACTGGAAAACCAAAGGTAGACTGTAATGGGATTTTAAACACATCTAGATAAAACTTCAAAAGTTTTTCTTCAGGACACTCAAATGCTCCTTTCTGTTCTTATCTTCCAGGTTCTAGAAGCAGCTATCACAGGCCCTTAATTTTCCCTCTTGTGCTCTGTGAATGTTCAAAGTCCCTGCTTCACAGTTCAGCCTTCTTTGAAGAGTCTCTAAGCTTTAAAATCATCATTATGCCCCATTTAAACTCCTGTCCATCAGATGTGGAAGACCTCTTATAACTAACTGTAGAAAGTAATTTGATTAAAACATAAACAATGCAAAATGCTAGCATTTTGCAATGGAACTTTTTTTTTACCTGAAATTAATCTTCAATAGTAGGATATGTGGTAGGTTTTAAAAATAAAATAATACATGTTTATTAAAATTTATAAAATACAAATGAAAAGAAGAAAGAAAAATCACCTACTACCCAGAGAAAATCCTTATAAATGTTTTGGTGTTTCTTTCCAGGCTGTTTTGTACATCTAAAAATAGGATCATCCTATGTACACTTTTTTGTAACTTGCTTTTTAACCTAACATATTGAGTGAACATCTTTTTATTAACTGTTCTAATTCAACACCATTTTTGATGACCACAGAGTTTCAAGTGTAGTATGATCATTCTACACTTTAACCGATCATTGCCATATTATTCATTTGCAAATTTTTATTATTAAACGCAATGCTGAAATAATATCATCGTTAAAATTTTGCTTACATTCTGGACTGTTTTCTTAGACATATTCTTAAAACTAGACTAAGTGGGGCGAGGTTTTTGAAATTACTGATAGTTACTGTACATTGCCTCACAGGATTTATATAGCCAGTTTATACTATCAATAGGATATGAGGGTATTTAGAGCTATAAATAGAGAGGTGTGTAATGATGTTCAATGATGTCATGAGCAATCTCTCCCTCTATAGATCTGGATTGTAGACTGAGTTGTAAATGTGGTTATCCCTGGATGTTGAGTTTATGGGCTTTTTTTTCTTAAATTTTCCTTATGTGTATATTGTAATATTTTTTAGTGAACAGTTACAGTAGAGCCCCGTTAATTAAAACAAATAAATAAGCATTGTCACATGAACAAAACCCTACCATTAACAAAATTAAAAGGCAAATGGCAACATCTTTAATAAAGGGCTTATATCTTACACATATAAAATATAAATCAGTAAAATGGAGAGGTGTTTTTGATGGAGATTCATCCTGTCCTTCGTCTCCTCTTCACTTTGCTCTATCACTCCTTTACTTATAAACACACCCAGACACACAGACACACACACATGCACACACATCCTTGCCCACACATACCCTCACAAACCTATATCCACACGCATTCATTCCTGACCACACCTACCTACCCAGTAATATGATGCCACACTTTTGAAAGGCTTATAAATATCTTAAAAAATAATGATTTAGTTTGGAATCATGAAACTGCACTTTGGTTTTACAGATAAAGTTTTAAAAGTTTAAGTGATTTGACAAGGTCATGCTGCTAGCAATTTCTTAGAGTCCTAAAAAGAACCCAGGTCACCTGGGGCTCTATCCAGTGTCCTCATTTACACTTGTGGCTGTATACATATATCTATTTGAGATAATTACTTTTAATTATTATCTTTAATAAACTCTTTTCTCTATTTGAAATTGAGATGAAATGCAAAATTGAAGCAGGTGTCCTGTTCTTGCCTAAGTGATGGATTCCCCAATAACCATTACACCCCAGGTGTTGGTTGGTTTTCCAAAACTAGTAATCCCATCCCGCTTGCTAGTGATTGGTTTAAGAATGAGCATGACAATCAACAGAGTGAAAAGGCAACCCATGGATTGGGAGAGAATATTTGCAAACCCTACATTGGATAAAGGGTTAATATCCAGAATATATAAAGAACTATAACTCAATAACGACAACAAAAACAAATAACCCAGTTAAGATTAGGCTGAGGACTTGAATAGACATTTCTCCAAAGAAAATGTACAAATTTCTAATAAGCACATGAAAGATGCTCAATATCTTTGATCATCGGGGAAATGCAAATCAACACCACAGTGGGCTAATACCTCATGCCCATTAGGATGGCCATTATCAAAAAAAAAAACAACAAAAAAAACTGAAAATAACAAATGCTGGCCATGGTGTGGAGAAATTAGAACACTTGTACCACTGTTGCTGGGATCATAAAATGGTGTAGCCACTATGGAAAACAGTATGGAGATCTCTCAAAAAATTGAAAATACAACTACCATATAGTTTAGCAATGTCTCTTTTGGGTAAATCCAAAGGAATTGAAAACTGGATCTGGTAGAGAAATTTGTACACTCATGTTCATTGCATCATTATTTACAATAGCCAACGTTTCGAAGCAACCCAAATGTCCATCTATGGAAAAATGGATACAAAAAAATGTGACATATACATACAGTGGAATAATATGTAGCCTTAAAGAAGGAAAACTTCTCATATGCTATACTCAGATGAACCTCAAGGACATTATGCTAAGTGAAATAAACCAAGCACAAAAAATAAATAGCTGTGATTTCACTTATATGAGATATCTAAAGTAATCAAACTCCTGTTTTTTGTTTGTTTGTTTTTAAACAGCCTGTAATTGAGTTTCGTTTCAATTGAATCTGTGTCTTTACATGAGAGAATTCATAGGAGTATTATGCCCTGGCCAATGTTCTTGAGATTCTTTCCATAGTACTTTTACATTTATTTTTACTTGGTTGTTTACTGTTTTATCTCCTTATTAAATTTTAAGTTTCAAAATACTTCTTAATTTTCTGCACTTATAATTACACATCTATTTTTCTTTTATTAGTAGAAAACACTATATCCAATATTTCTGTCACCAGAATGCTCAGTTTCCTCACTGCCCCTCCCCCAAAAGATAAGACCTTTGGAATAACTTTTCATCCCTGCTCTCCTCCTAGTCTCTTCTGACCTTTGAATGTTTTTACTTCTTTCCTATCTCAACCACCTGCTCCAAGGAATGGCTGAGCACATTAGACTGTTTCTGGCATTATGTCTCTTCTATTCCAATGTTTCCTGTTTTTACGTATTTTCCATATCCCCAGTTTATCATTATTAATTTAAATTTAAATACGGTTACATTGGAAATTTTATTGCTTACTGCTCTTTTCATCTCTTCTTCATAGGCCCTTATCTTGAGTGTTCAGTTCACATTCATTTGTTGTTGGAAATCTTTCCTTGAGTCTTTCCTTAAATTAGATCTATTTTCTGAATCCTTGCTTATCCTTGAGTCTATGGCCAACATGGCATAGTTGGAATACAGGTCTTTTCTCTGTGTGGATGCCAGTCTATCTTCTAATGTTGCAGAGGAGATGTTCATTGCCAATCTCATTAATAGGCAACTTGTTTCTTCTGTCTGAATGCTTGTAAGATTTCACTTTATTGTTTAAGTTTCGGTTTCTAGAATGTACTTTGGCTGTATATATACACATATATATGTATATATTTGTATGTGTGTGTATATATATGTATGTATATGTATTTTAATCAGTCCTCTGTTACCAATTCTTTTAGGGGCCAGAGACCCAAACCAAGGTCCTCCGCCCAGTGCTGATTACGCTAATAGAACAAGACTGAGTTTGGTAAAGCAGAGCAGATACTTTATTCTTTAATCAAGGACTGGAGAAGGGTGAGCTCATGTTCTTGTGGCAACTCCTCCCCGACTGGGAACGAGCCTTTTGTATTTTTAGGCTGTGGCGTGGAGCAATTGAATTCTTTTAGGTGTGCACAGTTGTCCCTCTGTTGCACTTGGCCCGTTTGCGCACAGTCCTTTTTGTACATGATGTCCCATTGCTGTCTTGGTCTTTGCACTCGGCATCTTGGTCTTTTCTGTTGGGAATCCTTTTTCAGTTCCTGTAAACAAGCATAGCTTGTGACATATTTTAGGTATTGAGAAACATTAGGATCTTTTGGATGATAGCTGGTGACACTTCCTAGAACTTTTTGAGGTCTTTCTCTAGCTCTGGGAAAAATTCTATTATTTCTTTATTTATAACCCATTCCATTTGTTTGTTTGTTTCTTTTTTTTTTTATTCCTGGAACATCTGTTTGCATATTAGATTTTTTGGATTTATCCTCCAATTCTCTAATATTTTTCCCTCATGAATTGAATCTCTTTGGTGATTTTTTTCCTGTGTGATTTGAAAGGTTTCTTTTTGATTTTCTAGGCCACTGTTTGACGTCTTCTAGTCCCTGCACAGCTTTCAATAAGAATCCCAAGAGCACCAGAGTTTGCTTATCTGAGTAAAAGCCAGCTTCTGTACTCACTTTCTTCTCAAGTATAAGGGCTAAAGAATGATATCTTATGGAAAAAAAAAATTCTACAGATCACCAAGAATGGATAATAGTCATTAACCTTTATGCAGAAACAGCACAGTCTCAAACTTTAGAAAACAAAACTGATGGAGCTACAGGGAGAAATGGACTAATCCAGCCTACTGAGAGATTTTACACATCTTTCTCAGACATTAAAAGATCAATTATGTAGAAAATAAGAGCAGAGAAGACTAGAATGATATAATTAACAAGCAGTATCTAATACACATGGACTACTGTGTACCCAGCAAATGAAGCACACATTCTTTTCAATATAGACTATCTTTTAAAATTGACCAGGCAATAGACCACAGAGGAAGTTGTCCACTAATGCCCCCTCCAAACCCAAAACATACATACATACCTTGTTCATTGGTGTTTGTGTAAGTTCACTGAATTTCACTGAAGCTTGAGTCAGTGCTATACTGACAGAATCCACGAGGTGTCAGGGTAGCATTATATTTATTTTGGAACCGGCCTTCCATTTTCATTCTTATTAATTTCTCCATTTGTAGTAAGCTGCAGCTTGGACTTCTCAGAGGGAGCACCCCTGATGGCTGCTAGTTGCTGTGAGAGAGACTGCCAGGTTGGTGGTGGGAGTTCTGAAAAAAGCTGAGGGCTGGACCAGCAAAGTTGCTGCTGGCAATACTGACCAGAACTGGAAAAGTAGAAGGAATGCTTTTCTCCTTTTCTTTTACTTTTCACCTCTTTTTTGTGTCTCTAGTAACAATACAATAGGAAGTCAGTGGGCAAGAAAGTCTGGGAAATAGAGTCTGAATAGTCTCTACTCAGCACAGAGCAGAATAGAAAAGAGTGGGTTTGGAGTGGAGAAACAGTAAATAAATAAGCAATGAATAAATCAGGCAAAACGATCATTAAGTAGAAGGGGATGGTAGCTGGAATGAAAACATTTTTGGTTCTGTATTATTCAGAAGAGTAAAGATATTGGTTATCATTAAACTTTTTCAAAGTTAAATATGCATGTTGTAATCTCTAGAGTACTTACCGTAAGAAAACAAATAGGCTATAACTTTCAAAGCAGGAAAAGAAATAAATGGAATGAGGAGAAATGGTCCACCAATCCAGGAGAAGGCAAAAAAGAACAAATAGGATTATTATAAAGGAACATAAAAAGAACGACATAGGACATTTACGAATATATCAGTTATCACAATCAATTTAAATGGACCAAACTCTCCAGTTAAAATTGATTAGCTTTAAAAAGTATACATATTATGCTCTTATAATATATACACCTCAAATATAGAGATCCAGAAAAGTTTTTAAAAAAAGAGAGATGGGAGAGGGAATAAAAGGCAAGTACTAACAAAAAGTAGGCCAATGTAGCGATTTGCTATCAGACAAAATAGACTTTCAGCAAGAAACATTACTGCACATTAAGGATAGTTTTGTAAAGGGCTTATTTACCCAGAATATATAATAATTCCAAGTGTGTATACTCATCAGCGTAGTTTCAAGTTATATAAAATAAAAACCAATAGAACTACAAAAGAAAAGAAACAAATCTGCAATCACGGTTGAAAAATTTAACACACTTCTCTCAGTATTTGATGTATCAGGTGGACAAAAATATGATTAAGGAAAGATGGTTTAAAAGAACAAAGTTAACAAGCTTAATTTAATGGAAATATATAGAACATTGCTGTTAACTGCAGGAAATGTACCTTCTTTTTAAGGACACATTGAACTTATGTAATTGAAAATGTATCAGTTCGTAAAGCAAGTTTCAACAAATTTCAAAGAGCTGGTATCATGGAGACCACATTCTCTGATCAATGTAATTGAACTGGAAGTCGCTAACAAAAAAGATAACTAACGTATGCGTGGAAGTTAAAAGCGGTTAAAATCAACTTTTTGATCAAGGGAGAGATTATAGGAGAGATTAGAAAACACTTAACACTGGAAAACTAAAACATTACATCTGAAAACTCGTAGGATGCAGCTAACGCATTAAAATGTTGAATCAATAATCAAATGTTATCCCACACATAAAAGAAAGACTCAGTTAGTTTTACTAGCAAATTCTACAAACGTATGAGAAACAAAATTCCAATCTCACAACCACTTATAGCAAATAAAAAGGAAACATCTCCCACCTCATTTGATGAGGCTGGTTTTGAAAACAAAACCAGAGAAAAATAACATGAGAGAAGAGCTTTAGACCAATTTCATGCACAGTATCAATGCAATAATCCTAACTATTACTAAATCAAATCTGGCAAAGTATAGCTGAAATAATACAATTTGACCAAGTTGGAGTATTCCAAGTGTGTAGTTTTATTAATGTAAATCACTCACAGTCAATGTAATTTAATTAACATATGATACAAGCTCTAAA
>NW_011888785.1:18974956-19003976 GCF_000151845.1 Pteropus vampyrus | reverse complement strand
TGGAAGTTAAAAGCGGTTAAAATCAACTTTTTGATCAAGGGAGAGATTATAGGAGAGATTAGAAAACACTTAACACTGGAAAACTAAAACATTACATCTGAAAACTCGTAGGATGCAGCTAACGCATTAAAATGTTGAATCAATAATCAAATGTTATCCCACACATAAAAGAAAGACTCAGTTAGTTTTACTAGCAAATTCTACAAACGTATGAGAAACAAAATTCCAATCTCACAACCACTTATAGCAAATAAAAAGGAAACATCTCCCACCTCATTTGATGAGGCTGGTTTTGAAAACAAAACCAGAGAAAAATAACATGAGAGAAGAGCTTTAGACCAATTTCATGCACAGTATCAATGCAATAATCCTAACTATTACTAAATCAAATCTGGCAAAGTATAGCTGAAATAATACAATTTGACCAAGTTGGAGTATTCCAAGTGTGTAGTTTTATTAATGTAAATCACTCACAGTCAATGTAATTTAATTAACATATGATACAAGCTCTAAAACTAGACATAGATGCTATCTTCTTTAACCTATACTTGGCATCTAAAAAAGTGAAATACAAACAATAGATTAAAAGATGTATTTATTTTATATACTTTAGAAAACGTTTCTGTCTAAAAGAACCACAAAACAATTTCAGCCATCACCACTTTTATTTAACATTTCATAAAAGTGTTTGCCAGTGCAATAAGACCAGAAAGAGAAATATACACATAAGAATTAGATAGATTCACAGTTTATGTGATTGTTTATGTATAAATTCTAAAGAATTTAAAGATATTAATACAGCTGAGCATGTTCCCAGGTGTGAGCTCAATGTAATACATTGGATGCATATACCAATCTATATACATGTATAGACTGTATACATTTATATTGGCATCAAACAGAAAATTAAAAAATAAAAATTATTCCATGTCCAATAAAAACAATAATAACAAAATAATATGCTTAGAAATAAATTTAACAAATAAAGTGTAGGATCATTTTGTACAAAATTATAAAACAGAAAAAGATGTTAAAGCAAGACCTAGTACAAAGGATCATACCGTGTTCAAGAATAGGAAGATTCAAAATAATAAAGTCAATTTTTCCAAAAATTAATATGTAGATTCAATCTCATTCCAGGTGCACATTTTTAAGATGTATACTAGAGGTAAATACATTTTTTAATGTGTGATATATTTTATCTTACAATCTAATATTGCAAATGAGAGCAAAATAGGATTATCTGACAAATTCTATCAGTGTGATTAAGAGCCTAAAAACATATTTAATATCTAGCTGAATAGTAACTCTAATCTGGCATTGCGGTTCTCAGAAGATGAGCGCATATTGCATGGGGAGACAAACAAAAATTCCTCCAATTTTATGGATCAAAGTTCCACAGCAGACAAACATCTGTAACAGGCAGAAGTATCTGATACCCTTTCAGTTCATTTCACATTTTTTGCCCCTGAAGTGATTTAAATAAATAACATCATGATATTTTGGTCTCAAATATGTCATATATGTCTAAACAATAAGAACACTTTTTTACATAAACGCTATACCACCGTTACATCTGAAAAAATTAATATTAATTTCCTAATAATAATTATAATGCCCAGTCCATATTTGAATTAGCCCAATTATCCCTTTTGCATTGCATTTCCCCTTCATTTTCTTCACTCTTTAGATCATAAAAGCTTATGCTGCTCTTATGTCCTCTTTCCAGGGATATCATAAAAGGCTTTTCCTTGCCCCTACAGTTAATTTGTTGTATAATTGCTTAATTTTACTTCACCTTAATCAGCCAAGTTCAACCAACCTGATTTTACCTTGAAGAAGGAAATGATCACTACTTATAAAAGTCATGAAGGGGAATGTCTTAAGCATTTGCATTTTCATTTTTGGCCAAATAAGATACTCAGAAAAAGTTAAATTTAAATTATTAATGCTAATGTAAGCTGTACAATTGTTAGTTGTAAACCAGGTGGTTATAAGTTGATCATTTCTTATATTTCTTTATATTCCCTATAGTATGTTGTCCAAATACTTGTTAATTGATTGATACTTCCTAAATACAAATTGGCAGTAGAAAGAAAAGAAACATTTATCCTGCCTTCTCTGTACTACAAAGTAACTAAATAGACCTAGTTGATGATGGAAAGTTCTTAACCACAGGAAAAAAATCTATCTTCTAAATATAAGGCTGACCAACTAGAGTTTTATATGTGTGTGCATTTTGGGTTTCCTCCTCCTCCCCGCCCCGCTCTTTTCCCTCCTCCTCCACCTTTACCTCCTCTTCCTTCTCCTTCCCTTTCTCTCCTCTTCCTCCTCTTTCCCCTCCTCCTTCACCTTCCCCTCCCCCTCCCCTCCTCCTCCACCTCTACCTTCTCCTCTTCCTCCTTCTTCCCCTCCCCCTCCCCCTCCACCCGCAGCATCCTCTTTGCCCTTCTCCTTCTCCTCCTCCCCTTCCTCCTCCTCCTCCTCTTTTTTGAGTGATAGAATGAACTGAATTCCAATTAAGTGACTATTTGTTTCATTATTCTCATATTTTGCCAATGGGATTCTTTCCTTATATTTGCTCTTGTTTGTTTATATTTACTTCTGACATGTCCTATTAGTCTTTGATTGTCTCCTTGCTTTCTGGCATAACTTGTCACAAACCCATTTCATGTATTTTTTCTCAAATCTGGAATTGGAATTCTGCCATAAAGTTCTGGTTCCTTTTAATGGGAAATACTTCTTAGAGAATGAAATGTGGGCAGGAGGAGTGCTCTTGTTTTTCAGTGGTCACTGTCCTCCAGACCTTTGCGGTTATAGACGTAAGGAATACATATTTTGAAAAGAAAAACAAAATCATGACATAATATTGATATTCAATATCAATATTCAACTCAAATTTAACATCGTAGAATTTTTATTTAACTTCTTTAATCTCTTTTCTCATACACTAATATTAGTTCTTAACAATATTGACACCTTTTGATTTATCTTCATATGTAAATGTATACATATATCTGTATATGTGCAAACTAGTTTCAAATTAATACAATATTACTAATAGATATTGAATTAAGTTTAAGATTTATTTGAAGCTCTATAATTAGAACTCATTCCATTTAAAATATACACTCAAAATAGTCAAAAAATCACTTGAAATAAATCTATTCTTTGTGTTATAGCATTAATTTGATATTGATAGATTTAATTGTTTCCATTTGTTTTAAGTTTAGGAGCAAAGTGTGGTTTCTCTAATGCTGCTTCAGCATCACTTAAGAAATTGTGAAAAATGCTAATTCTTGGGCCCTATCTCAGAAACTTTAGGAGCCGGGCTCTGAAGATGATTTTTATGTATGCTAAAGTTTGAGAACCAATGATGTAGTGATAACTATTTTCATTAGTTTTTCTTTTTGTAAATATAACAAACTTGTGTATACGTTAATTATCTCTTTTCTTATCTAAATGTTACTACACTATGTGTACTGTTCTATATTTTGCCTTTAGAAAAATATATTTTGCATATGAGTAATTTTTTACCAGAATAGAGGTACATTCCTAGAAATGAGATTGCTAGATAGATTGCTAGTAATTTTTTGAAAAAGATATTATCAAATTCCTTTGCCTAGGAGCTATACCATTTTGTATTCTGATCAGCTGTTTCCTAAAACCTTGCCAATAGAATATATTGTCAGACTTTTGGGTGTTTGCCAATTTGATATATGAGAAATTGTAGCTCATTCATTTGCATTACCCTGAGTAAGAGTGAGTTTGAGCATCTTTTCATATGATTAGGTGCCATTTTCATTTTTTTTTTTTTTTTGGTGAATGTCTGCTCATATATTTTGCCACTTTTCTGACTGTTACTCTGTTTCTTCTCAATCTGTAAGAACTCTTAATATATTAAGAATATTGGCCATTTAAATGCAAATATATTTTCTCAGTTTATCATTTGTCTTTTAACTTTGCTTATATTGTTTTTGTGTCATGCCAATATTTAAGGAAAAGTAACAATTAGATTTATCAATATTTTATCTCATAGCTTCTAGATTTTGAAATAGTAAGGTTTTCCTCAGCTCAGGTTATAAGGCAATTTTCCCATGTTTTCTTTTAGTATGTTTTTAGTTTTTACATTTAAACTTTGATTTATTTGGAATTTATCCTAGTATGAAGTACTGACCTGATTTTATTTGACTTTTTCCAAGTATAAGTCTAGTTGTTCTATTGTATTTCACCTAATTCTTCAGTAATTTGAAACACTTGAGTTTATTTACCCATTTTCTTTTCTGTTGTATTTGTCTATATCACACTGTTTTAATTATATTGGTTTAAAAATATATCTTAATATCTGATGATAATTAGGAATACTTTTCATTTTTATTCTAATTATTATTTTTATGCTAATGCACTTAGTCCTTTCTTTCTTCAGACACTACCTGTTTGTTGCTTATGAGAATCAGTACTTAAAATAGCTAGTTACAGCTTCCTCACCTCTTCCTTTCCCCCACCATTCAATTTTATTGTCTTAATTTTAATCTTTAATATTAAAAAAAAAACAAAATGTATGTTGTTTCGAGTACAATTAATCTACTGTTATTTGGTTTATCAGCTTCAAGTGATATTTTTATCCATTACCCTTATTTATATTTGTTATTAGCTCTTGTTCTACAGTTGAATATATTCAGTGCTTACCTCTCAGCCTTATGCTAAAGCTTCTGCAATCCTCTTCTGCTGGATTGTTCTCTAATACCTTCTTCCAGAAGATCTTATAGGAACAACATTTCCTGAGCTCTAGTATGTTGCAACTCTTTGTGACCTTTATATTTGAAGAGAAATTTGAGTAGATATAAATCCTTAGTTTATATTTTTTCTACTATAAAATGCTGCTGTTCAGAAAATTCATGCCAATCTGATTTTCATTTTTCCTGAATGCCTAAAGAATTTTTTCTTTGTTTTTAAAGTTCATTGATTTTACTAAGATATGTCCAGTGTTGACCATTCTGTGTCATTTCTCCTTTGTATATTGATCTAAGAGTTTTTCAATTTAAGAAACTTTTCTTGAATTACAGTTTTAAATGTTTCATTTGTTCCATTTCCTAGATGCTATCTTATGGGTCTCCAATTACATGTATATTAGATCTTCTTTTTCTGGTAGCTATTCCTATTACTTTCTCCTAAATCTTTATATATATATATCTATCTTTATCTTGAGTTTCTTCAGTTTTCTCTTTCCATTTCCTTACAATGCATTCATGGCATCAATTTGTGTGTTCCTTTTAATTTAGTTCTTATTTATCACTCTTTGCTCTTTTTTTCCCCAATTCATTCATGACATTTGAAAATTCTCGTTGTCTATCTTTCCAAAATTTTTACTGCACAACTCTTGGGTATAAAGAATTCTACAATTCTTTAATTCTTTAAACCAGAATAAGTTTTTGTGGGGCTACCACCCATCCAGCCAATAGCAGATTCCGTTTAATTAACTCTTTGTGGCTTATTCTCCTCACCCTTCTATCAAAGCAGAATCCAGGAATTATTTGGGGTTGGAAGATGGAGGAGGGGTTTGGTCCTGTGCCCACAGTGGTTGACATCTTCTGGATCCTATGGCCATATGATACTGCTTCTGAGTGCTGGCTCATCTGAGGCACTTTGCTTCAGGTGGTCTTGGAGATGTTTCTCAGAGCACTTCACTACATCGAAGAATCTTACTACAACCTTTGTATCTTACTAAAACTCAGTAAGGCATCTCTCAGCATTTGGGATGCTTCATTCCACGACCCTCATTTCTTTGTCTGCTTCAGTCTCCAGGTGGAGGAGAGGTTAGATCCACACCTGTCTCTCCGATTTAACCATTTTCAGCTTTTGGTACCCAAGCTTCTTCCCTTTACTATCTCCTCACCACATTTAGCCTCTTTCTAAGACTTCATAATTTTCAGTGAAATAGAAATACATTTTTTCTTTTGTGTATGGGTTTTTAAGGGTATTTATATCATTAGACCTTTAGAAACATATGTTATCTTCTCATTTATGGGTAGAGGACTGGAGCTTGGGAAAGTAGATGCTAACTCTGGTTAGCACTTTCCTAATGCACTCTGTTACATGCATTTTCACAAATGCATGCTTACCTTATCTTAATATAGAGTAATTAGTGAAACTGTTTAACTCTTGAAGGGTAAATTTGGGTGAAAGACACAATGAATGCTATGATATGACCATTTAGATATATTATTAATAAAATTAATTTATTTTGCAACGTTTCTGCCACTGATACTTTTTCAGTTATTTCTGCCGAGAAGCAGACACCAGATAGCATAAGAGATATACTGGAGGGAATGACTTGAAGGATAAAGGAGGAGGAAGCCTTTGTACTGCAATACAGGTCTCACAGTTGGGAAAGTTGAAATTGAGGGGAAGACCGGGTAAGAGGAATTCAAGCTGTAGTGCAGTTGTGAAAAACTCTTAGCTGGGTCAATGAGAAATACCCATGCAGCAGTTGCCTGATAGAAGAACCTTGCATGATGCAGTGGTGGCTTGGTTGTAGTACCTCTGTCATGCACAGTCCTTGGCCCAGAGCAGCCCAGGGACAACTAGGATTAGGTGAATGAGGTGGTGTATTCCAAGGTGTGGCAGCTGAAGGCTGTCAATCAGCTATGTTCCGTTGCACAAGGTTCTCTTAAAGGGACATCTGAGTAGGTCATCGCCATGGCTGCCACTGAAGCCTATTTTATATATTTATCTAGTTAAAAAGACATTTTTACTGTAAATTTATTTTTTATTAAAGCAGTTTGACGAAGTCTTTTTTTATGTGGGGGAAAATTCCAACAGGGATTAAATAATGGACAACTTTTTACTGTTGGGTATTCCTAAAATATCTACTAAGAATTTAAATATTATTTTAATTAAAGACTGTGAAAAGAGGTAAAACTATTCATAATTATTTAATATTCTAGTAGTCACAGACGATCTAAATACACCATTAGATAATGCTGTTCCTTTAGTCTTATTTGTCTTTTTCTTTTTTTTTTTTTTTAAGGTAGAGTGCTTTACCACTTATCACTGACAGAAAAGTCCAAAATCGCTAACTGGATATACTGTTCCAGATCAGTCTGTCCTCTTTTGATTTTGATCTACCACTAATTTATTTTCAACTGACTCCCCTCCTCCAAACAGACCAGAGAACTCTTAGCCTGGGAATTAGGTCATCTGTGGTCTAATTCTGCTTTGCTGCAATATGGCTGTGTGACTTTGCGGAAATTTCTTTACTCTCTTGGGCTTCAGTTTCCACATCTGTTAAATGAGTTTAGTAGATTAGATAATCTCTAGGCTTCACATAGTCTATGAAATGTTATAGTTGAAGTTAGAGTTATGGATAAAATGTTTCCATATTTGTTACTAAAAACTAAAATAAAGACATGAAAGCTCTATTTAGGAAATGAGTGGACAGCACGTATATTGGAAAATGCAATTAATATTTAAAACAGTCTTCCAGGCTGGAAGGAGAGGTTACTTTCTGCAAGGTAAATTTAATAAGGATATGGTGGGTTATTTGTTTTTTAAAAAATGAACCTTTTATTTTAGAACAGTTTCAGACTTTCAGAATTATTATGAAGATAGTACAGAGTACTTATTTGTTTTTGCTTTATACTTAAGTTTAAAAATATTTGTGGCAATTAGTGTTGCGTGGGTGGTATCGGTTGTGGAAGTGGGTAGCAATGGGGCTCATGGGGCAGATTGTGGAGTGACTGGACTTAACATTTTATGTGAAAAGAACTTAGGCATATTATGGTATGCAATCTGATATTAGGTGACTATCAAAAATAAAAACTAATAAAAGGTTAACTATACTAATAGAGATGCATGATCCAGAAGAAGGGAAGCAACAATCACATCGTACTCTAATCTGGCTGTACCTCGTCTGGAGTTCCGTTTTTGGTTCAGGGAACTATGTTTTAAAAGGAACGTCAAAATGTTTATAGGAGATCCAAGGAAGAAGGAGCAGGGCGATGACAGATTTGGAAATTATTATATAAGAGGAAAGAGTGAATGAGCTGGAGAGGTTTAGCTGGAGACAGACTTAGCAGGGATATACCACCAATTACTTTTTAAATTAAATTTATTTTAAAAATTAGCTACAGTATTGATGTAATTAAAAAATCAAAATGATATAAAAGATATACAGTGCTTCCAATCCCGTTTCTACTCCTCTGTTCCCCATCCTATTTAGATATGATTTTTATTAGTTTCTTTTGCATCTGTCTAGTGTTTCTTCAAGCAATTGAAACAAAAAAAAAAAAAAAAAAAGAAACAAAACAAAAAAGGTAATTTGCAACCCGAATTTTTGGTAAAAAAAAAATTGGAAAATTTTTTCATATATGTATAAAGAAGGTGCCCCATTTATTTTAAATAGCTGCATAGAATTCTATTCTGTGAAAGCATCACAAGTAACCAGTCCCAAAGAAAGATGCTTGAGTTCTTACCCACGTTCTGTTTTTACGATGCTGTCATAAGAAACAAGAAAAATGAATAGCAATGACTATTTTTCATTTCGAATGCTTGCAGGAATATCTATAGGATACATTCTCAGGAGTGTGCCCCTGGGTCAAAATTTAACTATGCATTATTAATTTAGAAAGATGTTGTCTAATTGTTCTCCATAGGGGTGCTCCCAGTTTTCATATCCAGGAGCAATATATGAAAACGCAGGTTTCCACAGCCTTACCCACAGAGTATATGCTCGAACTCTTGGCTTTTGCCCATCTGTTAGGTGAGAAATGGCATCTCAGTGCAGTTTCAATTTTCATGCATCTCTCCATGAATGAAGTAGGATATCTTTCATATGTTTAAGAGTCTTCCCCCGGCAACTGTGAACTCTCTGTTCATACCCTCCCCACAGTTTTCTTTTGGATTGTATAGCCGTTGTCAGTACTGCACACACAACCTGTTGACATTCACCTCTACAAGCCAAAAGCTGCTTGTGTGGATACCTGTAACACTTTGCCTGCAGGCTTCTTTTTCTGGGCATGGTGGAATATGCCGCCAGCATGTTGGAAAAGTCAGAAGACCATGTACGCTAATACCCTAGAAGCTTCTCTCATCCGATAACAAACAGGGATTTGGTGCCTAAAACTCCCGTCCTTCTTTCTCCTTGATGGGATAACTCTTAGATGTATTTGGCACTGTCTCTCAGAGTTTCTCAGTGGAGTAGAACCCACAGTGAAATGTTGCAGAATACTCGGACAGAGAGATGAGGTACTGAGGCAATAAGCAGGAAGTAGCATTTATTGGTGCCGGCTTGGGCTCAGCGAATTCACATCCAAAGCTGATTCCCGATCGCAGCTGGGCTTTCCCTTTTATACACATCTTATACTTCCTCATGTTATTTAATGGTTGGCGGGCTGTGAGGGGAGTGACCGACCAGGGTCAGTGGTCTGTGCCATGTCAGCTGTGACACTGAAAAGTTCCTTATGAACAACCTTCAACCGTTATAGGAAATGATTAGCTTGGCCTCCACTACTACAAGAACTGGCTTGAAAACCCATATTTTATTCCTTCCTTGCTCTGTTTACTTTCCTACTCTATTCTCCATACTTAATGATTTCATTTCATATAAACTATTTGCTTTAGAATCTTTGCCTCAGGGTTGGCTTCTAGAGGAACCCAAGCCAAGCCAGGTTGTTAGGCCCTATCTGGAGTGCTACTCAAAGTGCGGTATGCAGATGGTGCTGGTTTGTGTCCTGTTTGATAAATTTAGAAATTAAGCTTAAAAGTTTGGAAACTTTTATAGCAATTTGATGGTGCCACAATATTTAAGTATGTGGTTTTGTGTATTATACACACTTACACACATACACACAGTGGTCTATGGTGAACTGGAAAAAAGCAAAACCAAAAAAACTGAAGTTTATCTTGGATAGTTGAAGAGACACTACTTTAAATGATGGCAATAACAATGGGTGAAGTACTCGGAAAATTTTGGTTAGATAGGAGAGAATTTTCTAATTGCCCAGAATGCCTAAAAATGGAAGAGATTTACTGTTGGCGTTAGTCAGTACTATTATGAGAAAAGTTCAGCCCGTTTGGCTGGCTAGCTGTTGAGACTGTAAATAAATCCCTGCGTTTGGTGGCGGGTCTCTTCCATTTTCACAGATTTTACTACTCTGCCTTAATGAAATTTGAACAGTAACTGTCGTTCTTCTTTTTAAAAAATTTTTAAGTAATTTTTCTTCTTTCCTCAAGTATTCTATTTTATTTGCTTTCTTTAGCTGTTTCTTTTTCTTCTCTTTCTATAAAAGAAAAGATTAGTAAAAAATGAAACTACAGTTGACTATTGAAGAGCATGGGGGCTAGGGTGCCATTCCCCATGCAGTTGAAAATCATGTGTGACTTCTTGACTCCCCAAACCTTAACTACTAATAGCATACTGTTTACGTGAAGTCTTACTGATAACATACACAGAAGATTAATTAATATATATTTTGTATATTTATCATATTCTGTATTAAAATAGAGAAAATAAAATGTTATTGAGAAAGTTATAAGAAAGAGAAAATACATTTACAGTAGTTATTGAAAAAATCCACATACAAGTCGACCTGTGCAATTCAAACCCATGTTGTTCAAGTATTAACTGTAATATACTCATGTTCCTTAAAAATCTGTTGACTCTCTAAAAATCATAGGGGAAAGTTTAATTCCAGTTGATCCTGTTCTGATAAATGTTGATATACTATGATTTCCATTCTGTATCAAGCATAAAAAAATGAGGGTTTTTTTGGACTTTACAAAATGGATTCCATGAGAGCCATGACAGTAATGAGTAATGTCAACATGCACATAATGGGAACACCCTGAGAGTGTAACTGGAACACCCAAAACCACAGAAATATCAGCTATGACTATCCTGGATGAGCTTTATCTGCAGGAGCCAATAAGCATGAGAATCCCATCTTGAAAGGTCCATATAAACTGAACTCTTTAGACAGACAATGCTCGAGCCTGACCCGATAGCATCATGACCAGGTGAGCAAAGAGCTGAAAACTCTGACCTTCTGAAGTCATAGCCACTGGCTTAGGACCCATGCACAGGTCTCAGTGCTGCCTGTCAAGACCTCACTTGGGAGACACTAAGGACTTTCATCCCTTCGCTCTGTCACGTAAGACTGTACTTCTCCTGTGTGTTGTGTGTTAACCTCTGTGGGAACCTGATTGGTTTATCTGAGAAGGTTCCATTCAGTAAACCTGGCATTGTGGAAAGACACCAATGCATTCAAGAGTGTTACTTCCTTAGTGCTCTTCTTGCTTGCAACACATTCACGCAGCCCTTTGTATTTACAAGCTGAAAGACTGGCAACTATAGGTAATGGAACCGAATCATTTTTTTTTTTTTTTAACAGTAAGTTTCTCAGCTAATATTAAAATGCTAAATGAAAAGTGTTATGAGGTTTCCTGGGTGAGTCACTGGATCTGAAGAAGAAATGTTTACTCAGTATCCAAAGCACTAAGGTGAAACCAGAGAGAATGAAAACATTTGTGTTTCAGCTCCTGGAGAGGATCTGTGCTCTCATTGCTACTCATTGACCTACCTCCACCTGAATGAACAAAGCTCTTTTTGATGCTTAAGAAAGCTTGTGGCCAGACGAGAACAGGACGATTAAAATGTCAGTTACAAAAGAGTTGAACTTTATGCAAAAACTATAGCTCTCACGTCACTACAACCTTATACGGGGTATTAAAATCAACAATAGGCAGATGTAGAGTGTTAAGGATGGTGCAATCGGGAATATTCAAAGTGGTAATGAGCTTCCTTAAAAAAAACTGTTTAAAAAAAGAGTTCCCAGTGGTTCAGTCTATCCAGCCTAATCTATGGATTCAAAGGGACATTTTGGAGGACAGCACGAGTGTCCTCCATTATATTGTGGTATTGAAAGGAAATGGCCCTGGACTCAGACTGTCTCATTTCAAATCCTAGCTCTTCCTTTTACAAGCAAAGGCATTCAGTGTTTTCAAGGCTCAGTTTCTTCTGCAAATTGGGAATAATAAGAGTATGTACTGACAAAGAAAAATTCCGAAATGCCCTAAATTAAATTTCAGTATGCTGGAGGGTGGAACAATGAGACAAGAGAGGGTAATCAGTTAACAATTGCAGGACAAAACCAACAAAAGACAGCTTTCATTCCTGGATGTGTGTTGAAACTTTGAATTAACTTCCAGGTAGCTGATTCCATGATTATCCAAGGAGAATAGCCAAGTAGTCGACCACCAGGTGCTTACGCCTGAACTTTCCAGACTGTTGCCCACAACCAAGCTAATGAAGCAAATATTTCTACCTTACGGACTCAGCACCTATCCCAGATCATGCCCCACTTCACCTTCTCCCACCCCCTTACGCTATAGCCAATGTAAATTCTTTCAAAACGACTTAAATTTTTCTTCCCCAGACTCGATGTATATAAGCGCCTTTCAACTCCAGGATGGCAGATATGTTGTCTTCTCTACCCATTCCTGCTGCCGGTAGTTTAGGCTGCATGCCCCAGGACCTGGTCCTTTTTCTGGATAGCTCAATAAATCTTTTCTTTTAGAAAAGCTTTCGGCTATGAAAGTTTTTTATTTAACAGTACTTTAGAGAATTGTTATGAGGATTAAGTAATGTATATCAAGTTTTTATCTCAGACTTTGCTGATAGTATTATACAATAAACATTATTAAAAGCTTTCCAGGATTCCCTTGTAGCTGAAAACATGCTGAACTGGAAGCTTTTGTCTTGGTTGGTCTAGGGTGGGGTGCACTGTCCTGCTCATCCACATTCCCTTTTTCTCTGACCCCCATTCCTTTCTCTTTCACCTTTGATCCTTCTCCCTCGTTTGGGTCTTTTTCTTCTTTCCTCTTATATAAGAGTTTAGGGCTTTGCCTTAAGCTTCAGGAAAGGTAATACATAGAAGAGTGACTTATTCTCTTTCCTAAATTCTATTGAACACTTCTTTAAAAGAGTAGAGGATTTTTCTACATTGTAATCCTAAATCATTGTAGGAAATTGGAGTTGGATCATATGAGGGTATTTTTGGTGTGTGTGTGTGTGTGTGTGTGTGTGTGTGTGTGTGTGTGTTAGACAGACAGGTGGTGGTGTGGAAGATGGTTGTGGTGATGGAGAATGAAAATTGCGAGCGGTGTGTGCAGCACCTTGACTGCCATTCTACCTTGATTTGGAGAGGGGGTCCAGCATCTTTTGAGATCCCAAATATAAAATTCATTATGTACATTCATCATTATCTTGGCTCTTCTGTGATCCCTGAACAATAAATAACATGAAGAACTGTTTAATGCAATTTCGAATTGAAGTAGATTTTGAGTAGGGGATTTTCTATTTGCTTCTAGCTGACTATAGATTGACAGCTCTCTATCAGTTTTTATTTTGCTTTTGAAAGAATGATAACACCCTTTGGGGCTGCAGCTGTCCACTTGTAATGTCAGGTCCCACAGGCTGAAATCCAACCTGAAATCTGTCCACTTGTCAAGTCATTAGCCCTGTCTAGGTGGCATCCACCTGGAGGAAAGGAAGTCCAATGTAAGGTAGTATGCTCGGACCCATCAGTTTGACCAACTGATGTGCTCCCCTCTCTGAGGGTAAAACTGAAACATGCAGGATATTGGAATGCATCTCCTCACTGAACTCAAGCATATAGTGCATGAAGCTTCAAATCCATTAATGTGCTTTAAAACCCATGTACTACCTCTCCTTTTTCTTTACCCTGCGGAGAGGTATTTTTAGTTCCAGATGCTAAAACTACTGTGATTCACAATCTTTTCATCGCTTTCCTTGCAATGCAGATGAGTCAAAACCAGAATGAAATAAAACTAGAAAATATTTTTTAAATAATGTTTAATGAGTACACATTTACAAAAGCAGTCGTCTTTAAACATATAAAAATAAAAGGTCTATGAGCTTAGTAAAAATTTTCCTAGAATACAGGAAACACACCAGCAGTGAAGACATTTAGTCTAATTTTTTTTTTATGTAAAACAGTTTGAATCTGTTAAAAGGAATACAGTTCACTCAATGTGGCAATTTCCATCTGTTCCAAACTCATTCTTTCCACCTTAACTAAACTGTGGGATTTGGCTGTGTTAGGATGGTCAAATTAGTTTGACGATTTGGGAAGGTAGGGACTTCAGGAGAGAAGAAAGAAAATTGCCTTCTCTGGTCAAGCTGGTGGGGTTTGGAGCCTTTCCGGTTGAGGCCAATGGTCAGGTCTGGCAATGTAGTGTTATGTCAAACCACCGGGGGCGCTCTTTAGCTCTGGCTTCATAGATAGCTTCTACTTTAAGTACCGAGATAGAGTATTTTTACTGCATTATAAAAGTAGAGTCCATTTTACTCCAGGAAAGCTTTTGTTACTAGGTGTGGTATTTCCTATTTTTAGTGATGAACTGTGAACCAGTAAAAACATATTGCTGTTTTACTAAAAATGAGCATGGTTAGCCCAAAAGGCTTTCTTTAGATCAGCCTAATCTTATTGAACTTGTTTAGATAGTGCCTAATCTTTAATCAACCAATTCTCTAGCCAAAGGGCAGGCTCCAACCCTAAAACACTTGGCTGTTTTACATAAAATAGAGTGGATGAGTAGTGTCATTTTCCTGTCTTTCTCATCGATGCTTCAGGATCAGCATCACACAGCACAGCTCTGTTCAGGCTTCCAGCTTATCGTATCCTTGCTTGGATGGATCAAAGATACATTAATGGATCATATGTTCTGTGTATCTTCTCAGTGAATGCAAATTGAAATATGAAACAAAATCTATAAGGGTATGATGAAACCACACCCTCATCCAATGCCAGTGATATTGACAAGGTCACTTTAGAAATAATTTAGCAATATATATTAAATGCTATTAAAAGCTCTTTAGTTTTGTAATTCCAATTTTTGGCAAGTATACTGAGGAAATAATTGAAAATATGTAAAAAAGTTGTAAGTGCTAAGATATTCTTTGAAATGTTATTTGTTTTAGTAAAAAATGAATGTAACCAACATATTTAATGATGGCAGTGATTAATAAGTGCCCATTTGATGTAGTATTATGCAACTACTAATTAAATACATATACCATGTAAGTAAGAGAACAAAGCCGCTAACACATTATGTAAAAAAGGAAAGGTATAAAATTGAATATACAGTATGGATAGAACTATTTACAAAAAGTTTTATAGAAAAATATCCTGGATTATGGGTGATATTTTAATATATTTTAATCACTTCATATGTCATATAGAATACGATAATAAAAGTAAAAAAGAGAAAAATAAATGATCTTAATAGAGCAGGTGGAAAAATGTCAAACCCAAAGCATTTTGGTTATTTTGGTATGTGGGAAGATCTTACATAAGGCTCCTTTTAGCAACATGTATGAGCCAGGAGGGCTAATCCTGCTGAAGGTCATCTTGGAAATGGAACTCTTAGTACAGAAAAACAGAGAATCATCTTGCATTCCAGCAAGAATCTGAGAAAGAACTAAGTGTCACGTAACAGCTACTGCTCACATCTCTCTGCCCTAAGACTTTCCATAATTCTCATCCGTGCATCAAACTTATACTTTTCATTATTCATTTAATTTCACTGCTTAAAATTATAATGAACTATGACAAATTATAGAAACTACCTTTTTATACAAGAAATTCATTTCATAAGTGATTAATATTGAAATATTTGGAATACATTATTTACAAAGCATACCACAATACCTAAAACAAAACAAAACCTTATCTAGTGCAACTTCACAAAACTTATTTAGCTTGCTATTTAAAATTCTGGCTTATTTGAACTTTTTGTGCAAGGGCTTTTATCAAACTTTCCTTGCTTATAGTTCTTTGAGAAAATCCAAGCGGGTATCCCTCAATTTTAACTCAATCTTTCCTACACCTATTCCTTGAAGAGGAGGAATCTTATGACAACTGTATAGATTTGCATATACTGTGATATTTTTGTTGTGTTGTAAAATAATTCTCACTGTACACATTCATATTGGTAAAAGCAAAATCAAAGAGCATATTTAACTACAGAATTCTCTAGGACAATATTTATAATCACCTTCACGTTGAAAAAAAAAAAAACAAAACAAATCTTTCCTTTTACTTCATTTGGCTCTCATCTCCAGACACAGGTCATAAAGTCTTTATCAGTGGCCACCACCTTACTGTTTTCTCTTCCTTTCCACTCAGCCCTTGAACCAGAGAAGGAAGTTGCATATACTTCCCCTGGATTTTGTAAAACATTAGATTATGCTTGGGAGGCACAATGAGAAGCTTCTGAGTGTGAAGCCACAAACCTAATCTGGACCTCAGCCCCGCTGCCTCGGGGAAAAGAAGCAGGGACCTACACTAATTCATCACTAATCTGAGATAAAATGGTGTTCTCTTCCAATTTCTCAACTGTCTGACAACATTTTCTTTTCTGTTCACAAACTTCAGACCATTGTGAGAAAAGAATGCTTTCTTAACTGTGCCCATTCTTCTCTAAACATAGAATACAGAACTCTAGGTTGAGAAGTCAGGGGGAATTGAAATTTGCTTTAAATATCTGTTTTTCTATTCAATGCCAATTTGAGACTTTTGAGTGTCTTTCCCAGCCCTGGCGGATCCTTGTGAGGGTCTTGTTGACACATGGCAGGATAAGGATGAACTTGAGCACTAGCACGGTACAAGGAATGATGAGTGCTATCACGTAGGCTGAAGGAAGACACCATCTGAGAATCGAAGGACTGAGGAATTTCTTTCCACCATATATCAGAGTGTGGGCTGTGCAGAAGATCAAGGTCAAGTAACCCAGTTTGGACTATAAGCAAGAAAAAAAAATATGTACTTTGACGCTATTTACATTTTAAAGCAAAACACTCTTAGCTAATGAAGGATATTTATTAACAACTACAAATCTTTGAAACCTATCATATTTAGAACACTCTGCTAAGTACTGAAGAAAGCATTAACCCTCCTTCAGGATGATAAATATTTTACTTAAAAATGATTGTTCTTACAAATAACATGGTGGTTTCATCTTAACCTGGCAGAATGGGACAGTTTCCTAGGAGTAAACTCTTTAGTTAAGATAAGTGAGTTACCTTGCCTTCTTTCCAAATGTTAAAACACCTTTTCTGGAGGCCAGAGATGATTAAGACACAGTAGGTTCTCAAGAAGCACCACAGCAGTCTCTGTTACTGACTAAGAGCAGATGCTAGCTAATTTCTATCACGATAAAGAGCAATTACCGAACTTTACTTTTGTTTGCTTGGCCTAAATACTAAAGCTAAATGTTTATTTCTATCTTAATGCCTTGAATAACTGTTAACATGAGAAAACGTTGACTGCATTTTGTCCCTGGGACAAACTGCAAGACTTTTGAAATTCAAATAGTTCTATATTTTCAAATCTAATTTCAGTTAGTAATTATACTGGTTCACAGTGAACATTCATCAGAGTCATCAGGAGAGTTTGTCAAAACAAATTCCTGGGTCACATGTCCAGAGCATCTGATGCATTGTGTCTTAGTGGGTCCAGGATATTTGTGTATCTGACAAAATCCCAGGTAATACTGATGCTGCTGGTCTAGGTACCACAATTTGAGTACCACTGGTCTATGAGAATAGTTACTAACCGTGTCTGGTAGTTTATCTGTGGGAAGAAATCGTTTTCCTTCTTACAGGCCAGCACTGAGTCTGTCTGGTATGATGACATTCTAGCATTTCTTGCTTCAAAGGTTTTAAACTTTAATATATGCCTTTACATATCAAAGTATCTATATTCTAAGGTTGATTTCAGAAGTAGAAATTTTGTCTTTGAGTTTTTCTTCACCTTATACCTAGTACACCTCCACATACAAAGTTTAATAGTTGTTGGTGCTTTTCACTCTATACCCATAGCTGTGGCTGTGGGAGTAGTCAGGAATCTTGGCAAGGGATGTCCTGCTAGGAAATCAAACCATTATGGAATCTGCCTTTTGGTACCAGAGTTTAGCGTTTTCTAATTTGAACTTGTTTCAATTGCTATTTTTATGAGATTGCTAGGGAAGTGATGGAGCAAAATGAAAATTTATGCATGGTATGAGAGAAGAATAAGAATATTTGTAAAGCCAGACTCATTTTGCAATAAAAGTAAATTAGATCTTGAAGTCCTCACCTGGACAAATCGGAACTCCCTCCAGTTGACCGCATTGCTAACTGATGGCAAGGAAGTGATCCCCAAGAGCACAAACAAGAAAAATCCAAGAATTCCTAAGGCCATGTATGAATCACTAAGCCAGGCAGAAGAGGTACTAAATGGATTTTCTTTCTTGGATATTGCCTAAGAAAAATTATAAGCAATTTTAAAAATTACATTTTTTTACAAACGGCCCAAACTTTGAAGGGGACTGACAATATCTCTGCATGGTTTATTTATTTGCTCAAGGCAAATTATATGACATTTCTTAATAATCATTTGCAAATCACTGTAAAAATGCACTTAGAAATTATGTTTTTGGTAGAAAAACTAATTGGTTCTGCTGGGACTTCATTATTATACTTGACTCTAGGAGTCATATAGGGAGTTTTAATCAACCCTATACATCCTAAAACAAAGTAAACTTTTACTTAAACCTTCTTTACCATATGGTTTCTTGTTCTCCAAGCAAAACTTGATGTTCTCAAATGATTACATCAAAATTCTGTTTTTTTTTGTTTTACATGCTGATTATTCACACACACAATGTCTGAGTTCTTTCAGGTTTATTATGTTGTAATATAGAATCAAGTCTGTCACACTACAGATTAAGAGTAAATGTGATTCTTACCCAAGAACTTCCCCTGTATTTGTTGGGGGAAGTAATGTAGAGAAAACCACAGAAGTACCATCAATGAGTTATTGACTAATAAACTTTGAGACTGAAGTAAGGTTGATCAAAACCAGTTATTTCCAAACTAGAACTTATATATAGCACTTCCTCTGGGACTGCTTTTAGACTCCCTGACTTGATTCTCTCTGAATTTTTGACTCTACAGAATATATTACCTGACATTTGCTCAGAATTATTTAGTTTTCTAAGCTAAATTGGTGACAATTTCCCTCAAGTCAAATGTTAATGGAGTTATAAGCACCCTTTTGTGAATTTGTCTACATTCCTGTAAACATATTGGACCAGCCCCCTTATAAGATAGTTGGTTCTGACTTCCAAAAGCAAGTAGCATGCATAAAAATAGAAGCTTGAAAACACACTGATTTACATTTATTGACTGTCCCCAAAGGAATATAAGTAGGTGTCATAAGTTTTCCTGAGCCACCAAATCTTTCAGTTTGTCATGATCCCAGGCAGTCTTAGCACTACAGATCTGAACCCAAGTGAACCTGGGAAGTTAACTTTCATTCTCAAGAGTTGTATGAGACCTCAACTGGATTCATTAAAAACAAAACAAAGAAACAGTCATGAGGTGTCTAATTCTAGTTACTTTAAAATATAAAGATGCTTAGAAGAGTGATTTCCTATAATTGGGAATGGAATATGACATAGCAAGATTCCTCTTTGATTTAAGGAGTAGGAGAATACAAGTGAATAGAGATTTACCTGGGTAGTGGTTTGGTTTCCCAACCTCCATCGTACATAATAACGAATAGGAATCACAAGTGTGTAGAGGACGTGAAGGAAGGCAAATCCCAGTGCTACCAAGCCAAGCTGCTTTCTGCAGAGCATCCAGTGGTCAAGCCAGTCTGGGAATCGGCGGTATTTCGTACCTCGGTACAGCTGCAGAATGGCAGCAATAACACCAGGGAGGTAAACCAAAGCAAGCAGTGTAAGTGCTGCTATTGGAAAGACACGATTTGGAATGGAAATAGCCATGCGAAATGAGTTATCTTTGTTTTCATAAACATAAGGGTAGATTACTTCTCTTACAACACAGTAGAAAAAGAAGAAGACACACAGAACGGCAGACAAATAGAAGGGGAACTTCCACATTGGAAATAGTTGCAGTGGGTAGTTTTCAATTTCACTGGCTGCCTTGAGAGATCCTTGATCCAATGGCGTCAGTCCAAGAGTACGAACAATATCCATCACTCTTTGCTTGGCTTTGTTGTTATTTCCGCAGACAAACACCTGGGTTAAAGATAATTCATTTTGTATTTATTCTTTCTTTAGTAATTATGGTGAAAGTTTATATTAAGTACCACTCAGAACAAAGACATGTAGTAGTGAACTGCTTTTCAAACAAGGATATTGAATCAACGCATTTAACAAGATAATGTTTCAAACTTGCACAAGTGTACTGGATAACTAAGTACCAGGGTTTCAAGTTGAGACTGGTTTTAGGCACACCACACTAATATGATAAGATGTGGTTCTCCACAGTGTGAATAGTTGGATCTTTCTTTTGTATTTGGGGGTGTTGCATCATTTATGGATTGTTTCTAATCTCAGTGAATAAATGGAACAAGTTTTATACAATGGTAATGGGAATGGAAAGGATATCCATCAATAATTTAGTTGTGTTATTCTTCCAGTGTTGACAAAAGGCCTCCAGAGACTGACGCCATTGGGTTCCATCAAACTAAAAGCTGAGAGTACAGACAGTGGGAAATAAATCACAATTGACTACCCTGCTTGGTTAAACCCAAGAGAACTATTCATGGCACATAGATATCAGCAGTATGAAATGTTTAGTCAGTATTTTATTTTGGAATTATATTTTGGAATCTTTGAGGTAAATACACATTAAAACATTCACTTTTTAAAGACTGAGCATAAATTTATCATTTAATCTTACCTGCCGACTTGCATCCAGTGCTCCTGACTGGAGAGCCCAGGCTGAGATGGTGTTAAATGCTTTTACTACGTGAGCTCCTGGCAGCAGCTGAGCAAGGTACTCTGCATTAGATTCTGGGTACTGATTGATTTTGAGGTTGTTGCTGACATCAACCAATATTTTGCCATTGAGAACTCCAGTTAGTTCTGTGAGAAAATCATAATGCTCCCTGTGGATTGTTAGGAATATGATGTCAGATTTCTGGGCTGCTTCTGAATAGCTCAAGACCTCTGCACCTTTGGGCAGCAGACTGGACTTCTGGGGATTTCGACTTCCAAAAACAACAGAATAACCACAGTGGAGCATTTTAAGTCCCAGTGATCTTCCAAAATCTCCAGTTCCAAAAATACACACAGTCCCTTGTTCTTCTGAAGAATTCATAGTAAGAGGAAATGTATCTGTAGTTTTCTCCATAACTGAAAGATAATAACACAAATATCCAACAAAGTATGAAAAATTAATGAGAGTTACTTCCAGGAAACAGTGGTTGACTGATGTTGTTCTAAGCTTCTGAATTAAGGGTATTCACAAAATTTGGAAGCAGTAAAAATTGTCATATATATTCTTATATGGGTTTTAGTCAACAAAATCATTGGTGGAAAACTTCTGCTGGATAAAGAGATGCAGTGAAAAACCAAGACACTTACTGTGGACATGTTTTGCAATGATATTACATTTATTGTACGCTTAGTTACAAAAATTCTCAGTCTGCCTGGCTGTCCCCTCAATTCTTTATTCTTTTATCCTAATATATTATTTTTCTCTCTTTATACAGGGATGAATATTTACAAGCAAAATAAAGATTCGATCAAGTGGCTGGTGTCCTGTAATGAGATGGATGATGTCTTTACTGATTATTTTCACTTGGATCATCTTAATTATTGCAAAGAGAGAGTGATTCCAGACTCTATTTTGACTATTTGGCCACTGTGTTCATTTAATCTAAATTGCCGTAAACTTTTTTTTTTTTTAATGAAGATATTGACTATACAGTACTATTTTTTGTTGTTGTTCCACCTCTTATGAGCAGTGTGACCTCTGGTAAGTTATTCAAACTCTTTGTGTCTCAGTGTCATCCTTAAAATGAGATCTGGGTAGTATCTACTTTAGAGACTTTGCAAGGATCAAATGAATTAAGGCATCTTAAAATAGTTCTTGAGACAATAAATTGGTTATTATTAGATTACTTAATAACCCATTAATTATTAAATTAATCAACCTATTAATTATCTAATTAATGTAACCTTTATATTCTGTAAATTAAGGGTTAATTATGCTCCTATAACTGTGTTTATTGGAAATACTTAAAATTTATCTGAAACAGCATTCAATTATTCTTAAGAAACTTCTGCTTTCCCCACTTCTTAAAAATAAAACTCTACATGAAATGGCTTTAGAGCGTATGACTTTATCAAAACATAGATGTAAAAACAGCTCAAGTGTGAATTTCTCTCATTTGTAATTCTTTCACATTTTATTTTGATATTTCTTTCTTAAAATGCAGCTTGGCAATCCAACGTAACACACTTGGGCTGTTACCCCAACCATTAAAATTTATTTTCACTCTTGAACTTTCAGAGACATCACTGGGCAAGTTGAAGATACAAAACCAATAAGATGATGTTAAAATATTATTGGCTGACTTAATAGAGCTAAATATAATTATTCCATTGGGCAGTTAGTTACTCTTTATCAATGTATGGAAGTTCTAAGGTTGGTAATTGTGTTGGACACATCTTGAGCTCCACATCAGATCCTCCTGGTTCTATTTCTAGTACTTGGGCAGAACTGAGCTCTGCTCAGCTTCCACTGCCTAATAGCTCATTTTGGGACCCCACATCTCGTGTCTCCTGGTTTTTATCCTGAGGCATTTCTGATACTTGTATCTGTGTAGCACTCAGACCAACAGGGACTCCATAGATAAGTGCTTCTCCTTTCATATTCTGGCAGAGAGTTCTGATATATTTCATAAGGTTCCTCAGAAAGTCCCAATGGATTAGAACACCACTCATTTGTAGCAGTGGCCAACTTAATGCCCTCTTGTCTTATCTTTTTCACCTTCTCTGGTTTATGCTCCTTGCCCTTCACTCCTGTTTCCTGAAATCACTTCCCCAATAAACTATTTGCACACAAGCCTTTGTCACAGTTCTGCTTGCAAATCAACCCAGGATAATATAATATTTTGATTTTTTTTTATGGAAAAAAAAATGATCAGACCTAAGGTTACCATAACTGGGATGATGAAATAACATGTAAAAATAAAAAGTTAGTAATTATGTAGAAGAATTGAATTTCAAACTCTTGGGAAAATATCCTAAAAATAGGAGTATATAAAAATGAGATGTATGCATATTCTAAACCACAAGGGAGGTAAGTTGAAGATGTACTTTGCGGTAAATACTACACTAAAGAAAAAAGTTACACTCATTTCATAGTATTTGTAATTCAAAATAGTTCCCATGTGTAAACATGGGTTTATGGAGGTAGTAAGTTTTCTTGTTTGAAGACTTTAAAAAAGGTTTCCTAGTCCTATTTTACTCTTAGATGTAGGATGGAAGGAATAAAGAAAATAAGAAAGGTGGCAAACAAGAAGCAGAGTTATTAAAGGAAAAATGGGTTAAAATAGTTATAACATAACACAGTGGTCTCTTCTCTTTCCTCATTTCTTTATAAACCTCAGTTCCTTAACAGGAAACACAAGAATATCTCCTGGTTTGGAAAATCTCCAGGACTGGTTTTACCTCCTATGGAAGCATTTCCCAGAGAGGCTCCTTGAGAGGAGGAAGGCCAAGACAGGTAAAGTGATCCTACAAGGGTGTTTGCAGAGATTAGAGATTGGTAATCAATGATGCGGATGCGAAGATGGCAAAGATGACTGCAAAAGCCATGGTGGCAGTTGCCACTGAAATGCGCACGCTTGCGTGCGTGTGTGTGTGTGTGTGTGTGTGTGTGCGTGTGATAAGAGGGACCAAGTGTGTCATGTAGAGTCTTGCCCATCATCTCCTTCTGTCTACAGATCCCACTCTAGGCCTTGCTAACCTAAGGAAGCATTCATTTTTCTGGGGTATTCCCCACCCAGCACTCACAGGTTGTGAGGGCCGCTTGGAGTGCGCATTTTACTTCTCCCAGGTGAGATATCAGAGCTGCCCAGGCCACTTCCAGCTTCAGAGGATTTTAACATATTAAAACCATGGAAATGTCCAAACAGGATTACAAAACTTGCATATTTTAAATGTTTATAGTCAACCAATCTGCTATTAACAACAAAAAAAATCTTTTCTTTTGAAATAATTATAAATTCACAGAAAATTGCAAAGATAGTACAAGAGGTCCCTGTGTATTCTTCACTATTTCCTCTGATAATGGAAAAAAAAATGGAATAAGCATTGCTAAGAGAGTCACTTTATGTAAGATAAAGTCAGGAGGCTATTAAGGAAGTGGAGCCTATGCACATCTTGTGCCTCGGTTCTTAGAGCTGCTAAATTGCTAAACCTGTTGCTAAACTCAGCTCAAGGCTGACTCATAAATATCCTAGAATAACTACTCTATGGACACATATGGACTTTACCTCCTCCTTGTAGTTTTCACCACCCCCATTTGCATATCAGAACTAAACAATCTCTGCTAACCTAGCCAGCAATCCTTCATTTGCATGAAAGAATTACACTTTGTATTTTTTGCCTTCTACAAGGCAACTTGGGTTGCAACCTGAATCTATGTTTCAGGATCTGAATCCTTTAAGACCCCAAATAAACTTTTAATTTGTTTTACATCTTCAGATCTTTATTGGTTAACACCTCCACTGGTAACATTTTACAAAGCTATAATAGAATAGAAAAAACTGGGAAACCGACATTGGTACAAAGTGTGTGTATATTTCTATGTCATTTTATCCCATGTGTAGGTTCATGTAGCCACTACTACAATCAGGATACAGAGCTATTCCAGTACTATCCCTTTATAGTCATACTTACCCACTCTCTGCCTCCCCCAGCCCTTGGAAACCATTAATCTGTTCTCTAACTCTATAATTTTGTCATCTTGAGAATGTTATATAAATAAAATCCCACAAAATGTGAACTTTTCACATTGACTTTTTTTTTTTTTTAACTTAGAGTAATGCCCTTGAGATCCATCCAAGTTGGTGCAAATATCAATAGTTCTTTCTTATTTATTGTCAAGTTGTGGTTCATGGTATGGACTGCATTTGCTTATTTGCTACCTGAATGTCTTGTTTGGTAAAAAGTATATATATACTGCAGTTTTCTAATTGGATTGTTTTTTTAACTGTCGAGTGTTTATAATTCTTTATATATTCTAAATATGAGTCCTTTGTATGATATGTAGTTTTCAAATATTTTCTTCCAGTCTATAGCTTGTTTTTTTCATCTTTCTAACGGTGTCATTCAAAGAGCAAAAGTTTTTAACTTTGATGAAATTCAGTATATTGTTTTTTTCTTTTATGGATTGTGCTTTTGATGCCATGTCTAAGAATTATTCACCAAGCCCTAGGTCCTAAATATTTTCTCTAAAAGTTTTAAAGTTTTGTATTTTATATTTAAATTCATTATCTATTTCGAGTTAATTGTACAAAGTGTGAGGTTTAAGCCAAGGTTCTTGTTTGGTTGGTTTTTTTGCCTATCAATATCTAATTACTTTTCTATCATTATTAAAAAGATCATCCTTCTTTCTTTGAATTGCATTTGCACCTTTGTCAAAAATCAGTCATCTGCACATGTGGGGGTCTATTTCTGGTTCTCTACTCTGTTCCACTGATTTATGTGTCTACCCTTGGCCTCTGTAGTTATATAGTAAGTCTTAAAATTGGGTAAACTGATTCTTCCCACTTTTTTACTTTCAGAACTGTTTTAGATAATCTAGTTCCTTTGCCTTTCAATGTAAGTGTTAGAGTAACCTCGTTTATTTATACACACACACACACACACACACACACACACACACACACACGTATATACACATATATAATTGTATATTTTAAATCAATGCTTTTTAACATATTCCAAAAATACAATGCAACATATTTGTTTTGTTTAGGACATAATCAAAGGCTGTATTAAAATACTGATTCATACTAAAGCATAACAGCAATGTACATATATCTGATAAATGAATACAAAGTTAAAGTTGTATGATGAACTTCTTTTCATCCTAGCAGTGTATTTCTGTATATGCATAAACCTCTTTCAGAGAATATATTAAAGTAAAAATTTGAAGTGTATCAGCCGCCAGAGGCAAAATGGCCCTCCTCCCCTCCCCGGCCCTGCAATAGATCCTATTCCCCATTCCTCTTAGAAAGAGCAAGGTTCAACAATCCAACCATGTCCCATCTAGAAGGTGGGCACTTTCTTGCCTTGCTCTTGGAAAATGGGCCATTTTCTGTTTCCCCTAGTGTTCTCACAGAATGAAGAGGAAAGTATAAAAATAATTATGTGTATAAGACAATTTGTAGAAGAGAAAGCAAAGAAAATCTTCCCCTCTCTCTAGTGCAGATATGCCTGAGAGAAAACAATTAGCCTTGAATTAGCCATGTATTCCTCTTATATCTTTTATTCTGAGAAATCCACAGAAAATACCAATTAAGGAAAAATATTTTATGTAAAGATTCAACCTCAGTTACATACATTATTAGAAGTCTTCTTGGTTTTTAAACTTGCTCAATTTTTCATATCTACACAAACTCAAAATGCAAAAAAAAAAAATCACATAAAAATAGAGATAATCAAAAACAGCTATAAAGATAAAACTATTGATATCACAACACACAATTTTGAGTAATAGAAATAGTGTGCTTGGAGCCATAATAAAATCATAAGTAGACAAAGAAAGACCATCTCCAGAGTTAGGTTTGGAGGGGATGCGAAGAGTGAAGAAATGGGTGGTGGCACAGACAGCTTTCCAGGCACTCTTTCCAGCATTTTCACTCATTCCTCAAAGCAACTTTTTAGAATCCCTAAGGCTTATAAAATGCAAATATCTCTGCGCAGGATTACACTAGAAACCAGTGTTTCTCATCCTTGATTCATCGGAGAGCTTTTAGAAAACACTGATGAGCAGACTGTTGGAATGTCTGAATCAATTGGTCTAGGGTAGAGCCCAGGCAGTTTTTTCTTTAAATCAGCTCAGATGATTGTACTGCAGAGCCAAGAATGTAAACCATTGCCTGTTAGCTTTCAGTTAATGGCCTGCTACAGTGGTTCTCCTCCCTGGTCACACATTAAAATCAGCTGGGCAGCTATTAAATGCTAGGGTACAACCTGCTGAGATTCTGAATCAATAGCCTAAGGGAGAGCCCAGACATTAAAAAAAACAAACTAACTAACTAAATCAAATAATCAATTTTAAGGAGCACCCAGGGCTGAGAACCACTGGAAGTGGAAAAAGACAAGGATTTTTCTTTTTTTTTTTTGAGAAGGATTGTAGGGAGAGAAAGAGAGAACAGAGTGTGGAACAGTGTTGCAAGGGAATGCAGAAACATTTCACCTGCTCTATAGTTTTTCTCCTAAGTAATTACTGGCTGGGTCTGAGCGGCTAGAATTCCTATTTTTACAAAAACCAGAGGCAAGAATGTCATGCAGGCCTCACAAGAAGAGAGTCAAGGAAGCCAGACTGAAGACTTGGTGTCAAATTGCAGGTAAGCTTTGCTCATGTAATTCTCTCAAGGACACCTTGAAAAGTCTTCCACGAGCCACAAAATTATAGTTAGATCAAATCTACCCACAAATCTATGGTGATGCTCCTTAACAGCCACTCTTACATAGTGCCATACAATATCCTGTTTATCATTTGAATGAAACCTTTATTAAAGACATTCTGCCCTACTAGTGACAGCCAGCCTTGGTTTGAGGCTTGACCTCTTGAGGTATCTCCAAGCCCACCTGGAGTGGTGGCCATTTTGGGATTGCTTGGTAGCTCATACAAGGTGGCCTTGGGCACGGCAAAGGCTTCAGCTGAATTCTGCCTGCAGTGGGGCCCCTCCCAGGAGGCCCCAGGACCTGTACACCTCGTGGCTGGCTTCAGACTGAGATGGAACACCAGCTGGGGCTGCGTCCAAGGACAGCACACTCAAAGAACAGACTGGGCAGGCACCAGAGTCCTACTGAAGCATATCCTTCACTGTAGTGATGGCCAGTCCTCATAACCAATAAGCCTGAGGGGCAGTTCCATTAATGTGCAAACAGCAACCAAGGCATAACTACAATAGGAGGGTACATAAAACCCACACAAGGGACATACATGGAGCACCCAGCTCAGGTAACAGGGGAGACTGCACCACTGGGCCCCACAGGATACCTACTACATAAGGCCACTCTTCTAAGACCAGAGGAAATAGCAGCTCTAATACATAGAAGCAAACACAGGGAGGCAACCAAAATGGGGAGACAAAGAAACATGTCCCAAATGAAAGAATAGAACAAAGCTCCAGAAAAAGAACTAAACAAAATGGAGACAACAATTCTACCAGATATAGAGTTCAAAACAATGGTTATAAGGATGCTCAATCAGCTTAGGAAAAGAATAGATGAATTCAGTGAGAACTTAAAGAGATAGAAAACATAAAAATGGAGTAAACATAAAAAATAACTATTCAGAAATGAAGAATACAATAACAATTGAAGAATACACTAGAGGGAATCAATAGTAGATTAGATAAAGCAGAAGATCAAATCAGTGATTTAGAAGATAAAGAATAAGAAAATACCCAATTAGAACAGCAACAAGAAAAAAGAATCCCCCCAAATAAGGATTTTAAGGGTCCTTTGAGACAACATCAAGCATACCGACATTCGCATCATAGGGGTACCAGAAGGAGAAGAGAGAGAGCAAGGAATTGAAAACCTATTTGAAGAAATAATAATGAAAAACTTCCCTAACCTGGCAAAAGAAATAGACATACAAGCCCAGGAAGTGCAGAGAGTCCCAAACAAGATGAACCTAAACTCCAAGACACACCATAATTAAAATGTCAAAAGTTAACGACAAAGAAAATCTTAAAAGAAGCAAGAAAAAAGCAATCAGCTACCTACAAGGAGCTCCCATAAGACTTCTAGCTGACTTCTCAATAGAAACTTTGCAGGGCAGAAAGGATTGGCACAAAATATTCAAAGTGGTGAAAAGCAAAGACCTACAACCATTACTCTACCCAGCATAATATCATTTAGAATTGAAGGACAGATGAAGAGCTTCCCA
>NW_011888785.1:18970182-18974556 GCF_000151845.1 Pteropus vampyrus | reverse complement strand
TAGGGTGGCTGAATGGATAAGAAACCAAGACCCTTACATATGCTGCCTACAAGAGACTCACTTCAGATTAAAAGACACACACAGATTGAAAGTAATGGGATGGAAAAAGATATTTCATGAAAATGGAAACCAACCAACCAACCAAACAAAAAAGCTGGGGTAGCAATACTTACACCAGATAAAATAGACTTTAAAACAAAGGCTATAATAAGAGACAAAGAAGGACCCAGTAATCCCATTTCTGGGTATTTCTCCAAAGAAACTCAAAAAACTACTTCGAAAGGACATGTGTATCCATATGTTCATTGCAGCATTATCTACAATAGCCAAGATATGGAGGTGACATGGGTGCCCATCAGTGAATGAATGGATAAAGAAGAGGTGGTACATATACACAATAGAATATTACTCAGCCATAAAAAATGAAATCTTGCCATCTGCAACAACATGGAATGACATAGAGGGTATTGTGCTGAGTGGAGTAAATCAGGCAGAGAAGGACAAATGCCATTTGATTTCACTTACACGTGGAATCTAAAGAAAATAAAACAAACAAACTCATAGATACAGAGAACATTTTGATGGTTGCCAAATGGGAGGGGGATGGGAAGTTGGGTGTAAAAGAGGCAGGGATTAAGTAGTACAAATTAGTAGTTACAAAATAGTCAAGGGGTGTAAAGTATAGCATAAGGACTATAGTCAATAATATTGTAATAAAAATGTATGGTGTCAGGTAGGTACTAGATTTATCGGGCTGATCACTAGGTAAGATAAAAATGTCTAATCACTATGTTGTACATCTGAAACATAAAATTGTATGCCAACTGTAACTGAAAAATTAAAAAACTTATTTAAAAAAAGACATTCTTCTCCTTTCTCCATCTGAGTATTCAGCTTTGAATTCTGAAATAGTTCATTCAAGATTTTTAATTCCTCTGACTGTATCTCCTCTGAACAACTCCTCTCCACTTTGGTGTTGTAGCACAGGAATCCAGTGATCTGGCTTGGCAGCTTCCAGGGAGTTAGAATACAAATAACACTTCTAAACTCTATAAGATGTGACAGGATTTTCCATTTTAATTTGATGTCTATAAACAGGGTTTTTTGTGTGTTTATTTTGTATGTTTGTTTGTTCATTTGTTTGTTTTGGTCCTTCCTTCTATTATTCCTTCTGAATTTCAACCTGAAAGCCCCAGATGACTGGACAACATATTTGTAATGAACTGAAGCCCACCAGTCAATTTTTTTTCATCACAAGTCACAGGGGCAGGAGGAAGTTCTGCAACTACGCCAGCCTTCTTGTGATTCAAGGCATTTGTTTTACTATATCCCAGGGACAATTGGAAAGCAAAAATATTTAAAAGTATTTTTGAAAAACCTTACACTAACACATAAACCCATCCAATTTATTCACTGAGCTATTTCTGTATTTAGTAAGATCAAGGCTCTTTAGGGAAAGCAAACGTTCACATTTAAGCATATATTTTTTTACTGACAGATATATATTACTGTAGCAAAATTAACAGACTAGTTTGAAAAGACCACTGAGTATAGTTTTTAAAAAGTTATTGTGCCCCCACATAAGCAATGGGCTTTTCTACTAATTTTCTTTTTTAGATGGTTCAATCTTCAGTCTATGTACGTTATTTGAAAACATAACAGTATATTTCTTATTTTAGCCTTGTAGTTAGAAGAAGCTCTGTTAGTAATAGCCATAGACTAACAGAAATATATTATTTAAAGCTCTTAATCTAAATTAAAAAACCACTACAGGTTGGTTGCTGAAAAAAATGATTATTTCAATAGTTTTGTGAGAAAATGTTATGTATCTCACAGCAATTTAATTAACTGATGATTATTTTTTATGCTACCCACTAGAAGGACAAAAAAGGAAAAACAATCTTGTATAGTTTGATCAAGTTACCAGAGCATAACTAAATATAACCTTTATATAATGTTCTGTGGGGATATATACTTACACGTGAATTGCTATATAAATTCAGAACTAGCTGTGTTGTGTGCTGCAACAAAAATTATTGTTAGTAACATTTCACTACCACCCAATGAATTACCAAGAAAGAAAAGTAATGCACTTTTTAATTGTACTGTAGGAATTTTAATTGTATTGTAGGAAAAATAATACTTATTTTTAAGATTTTTGCTGAAATTCTAGTCCAATTAAAAATCTTAATATATGTTTTTATATTTAGATCTCAGCTGCATCTGTCAAGATAAATGAAGATTGTTTTCTGCTTCCCTGGCCAAGAATTTTATCAGGTAGGTTTATTATCTACTGTCTAGGCTGGTTCGTTCATTTAATTAAAGCCTGGGGCTCATGACAACAAGGTTAGGGATTCAGTCATCTTTAAGTTAATTTACCTTGACCTCTGCATACAATCTAAATCCTGAATAACTTCTTACAAATCTGTGGTTCACTAAAGATTCAGCCTCAGTACCAGGACCTGGATTGTCACAATGAGAAAAACAGTTCTATCTCACTAATCGAGTGGCATTTGGCTTGTATATACATGAGCATCACTTTTTGGATAATTTGGTGATTACAACAACCCACTTAATATTCCGCGTAAATTTGTAGGTTTTGCTTTTCTAGGACTACTGTAGTCAGAGATATTTACTAAATGATTTAATCATCTCAGTTTTGAATTAACTTTGTTTAAATAAATTTTTTACAAATAGTCATTTATGTTCACATCGAGGCCACTATGAATTATCTAAATATTTGATAATTGCCAAATCATTTCGGGGGTATTGGATATGATCCCACCCCTCAAACCCTGCTGATGGGGACACTCCATTCTGCTCCCTAGTAGCTCCTTACCATGTTTAGAAATCTCCTTGGGGTGGTTCACACTATGAATATAGTCTCCTTCATCTTCTTTTAAGCACCATTTTCTTCCATTTTTAATCTGGCTCTCAAAGGCAAGGACCCCCAATGGCCACAGTGCCTCTAGCGTTTGCCAATATCAGCTCTGCGGGGCATGACCTGGCCTTGCAGCTGCTCCATTTTTTACCTCAGGAGAGAAAGTGCTCTTGAAACTCCTTCTCCTTTCCTGTGTTACACTCACAAATAAGCCTGAGAGCAGTGCCGGTTGATAGATATCTTTTAATTCCTAGGTTTTAAATATCAGCTCTTTTCAGTGGTGTGGCGGGAGCCAGTTTGCCAGCTGAAAGCTTGACATCAGCCATGAGAGGAGTTTTCACGCCATGGAAATCAGCAAATGCTACAAATCAGGGTTTTTTTTTCTTTCCTTAGAGCTGTTTACCAGCACACCACTGGCTCTTTCTCTTTCATCCCCTTTTCTCTAAGACTTTGGCATGTGTTGAGGAAATGGGAAAATAATTGGGCTGACAGGATGATACATTTTTCCAATTCTGACTCTGTACTTCATGACTGAATCCTTCTTTAGGGGCCTCCTTTCTCAGAAGATTCCTAGATGCTTGATGAAAACAGAATCCCTGTGGCTCTCCCTACCCCAGCCAAGGTCCCAGACCCTCTCTACCCCACACATGGAGTTCATACAATTTGGACTGTAAATCTGATGCTGCTGCTAGAATCTTGGTTCCCTTGGGGAGACAGATTAGAGGACCTCTTTTTGTAACCCCATCCAAACACGTATCTTCCCATTTTCCAGACATGCTTCAAGAAGAAAAACAACAAACAATAAAAAAGTCACAGTTTGGGATCTCAGTCTAGGATAACCAACCAGTGGCACATTTACATTATTAATTGCAATGACCATTTACCAACCTGCTAATTGCTTTCTCCTTCACCTCCTCCCATTTCCCATACCACCTATGTCAGGGCAATGAAATAGAATGAAGAAATTATTTTAGTACTTGGGTTCTAAAAGTACTTTACTGGAAAAGAAATAACTAGATGCATAATAATTTTTTATAAGAATGATTTGATATAACTTAGTTCGTTTGAACAGTTCAATAGGCTTTCTATCTTATGACATGCCTTCAGGTATTAAAGAAGGGCTAAAATGTTTCACATAAGTTAAACTAATTAAAATCTTTAGAAAGTCAATATTTAATTTTCGTGACCTCAGTTTGCCTTAATTGCATTATGTCTTCCTTTTTTAAAAAAATTTTAATTAAGTTTATTGGAGTAACATTGGTTAATACAATTATATAATTTTCAGGTGTACATTATCATTTGACATCTGTATATTCTATTGTGTGTTTACCACCCAAAGTCCAGTTTCCTTCAGCTACCATATATTTGATCCCCTTAACCCACTTCACTCTCCCCCTAAATCCTATATTTGATCCCCTTTACCTCGTCTGCCTCCTCCTTCCTCCCTCACCCCACTAATAACTACTAGTCTATAGTCCTCTGGTAACCACTAG
>NW_011888785.1:18965050-18967567 GCF_000151845.1 Pteropus vampyrus | reverse complement strand
ATATATAAGCAGCTGTTTGGGGATGGTAGGCTCTGTATATGTCAATTATGTCCAGTTGTTCTAATGTGTCATTTAAGGATGTTATTTCCTTATTGATTTTCTGTTTGGATGATCTGTCTATATCCGACAGTGGGGTATTTAGGTCTCCTACTATGATAGTGTTTTGGTCTGTTTCTCCCTTTAGTTCTGTTAGTAATTGCTTTACATATTTCGGGGCTCCCTGATTGGGAGCATAGATATTAATAAGTGTTATGTCTTCTTGGTGCATGATTCCCTTTATCATTATGAAGTGTCCTTCAGTATGTTTCATTACTTTTTTTATTTTGAAGTCTATTTCATCTGATATTAGTACTACTACTCCCACTTTTCTCTAAATTCCATTTGCTTGAAATATCATTTTCCACCCTTTCACTTTGAGTCTATATTTGTCTTTGAGCTGAGATGTGTCTCCTGAAGGCAGCATATAGTTGGGTTTTGTTTTTTGTTCCATTCTGCAACTCTGTGCCTTTTTATTGGTGAGTTCAGTTCATTTACATTTAGGGTGATTATTGAAAATGAGGTCTTCTTATAGCCATTTTATCTTTTGCTTTCTGGTAGCTCAGTGTTTCCATTGCTTCCTTGTCCTTGTGTTTCTGTTTTCTTTATTTTGGTTGGCTTTTGTGGGTTTTCCCTCTAGTCCTTCTTGTTTTATGTTATATACAATGGTTCTGAATCTTTGGCGTGAGGTTACCACTATGAATATATAAGGATAGTTTTATACACACACACACACAGTCATCCATTTTCTTCTGCCGTGCTTTATCTCCATTCCCTTTGCAAATCTGGATCTTTGAATCTCCCCCTTTTCAGTCATTGTTATCTTAATTTGTCCCTCTGTATGCTGAATATTCATTACTATCTTATTATAACAATTCTCTTCTTATTATTTAAGCTTATATTGCCTTGTTCTTGGTAAGTGTTGCACTCCTCTGCTTCCTTTTGCCTGATAGTCACTTTACTCTTAATTATGTATATATTTTTTTTATTTTGGTCATTTTGTTTTAGGTGAACTGACCCCTTTCAGTACTTCCTGTAGTGCAGGCCTCGTAGTGGAGAATTCCCTTAATTTTTGTAAGTCTGGAAAGGTCTTAATTTCTCCTTCATATCTAAAGGAGAGCTTAGCTGGATACATTATTCGAGTCTGGTATTTCCTTTCACTTAATAGTTTAAATATTTGATTCCATGCTTTTCTGGTTGTAAGGTTTGTGCTGAGAAGTCCGAGGATAATCTAATGGGTTTACCTTTATAAGTGACTGTTCTTTTCTCTCTGGCTGCCTTGAGAATTCTGTCTTTGTTGTTGATTTTTGATAATTTTAATACAACGTGTCTTGGTGAAGGCCTTTTTGGGTTGAGATAATTGGGTGTTCTGTTGACTTCTTGAATTCCAAGCTCCAGCTCATTCCTTAGATTTGGGAAATTCTCATCAACTATTTGAAAATGCTTTCTAATCCCTGTTCCTTTTCCTTGCCTTTGTTAATGCCCATTATTCTTATGTTTCCTCTCCTGATGGTATCAGCTAGTTCTTGAATTTTCTTTCATTATTTTTCATTCTTCGGTTTCTCTCTTCTTCCTTCTGATTTATTTCTAGATTTCTGTCTTCGATATTACTGATCCTTTCCTCTATTTGGTCAACTGCATTTCCCAAGCTTGCTAATTCATTTTTCAACTCTTGCAGTGTGTCTTTCATCTCCAGAAGTTCTATTTGGTTCTTTTTGAGGGTTTCAGTCTCCTTGCTCTGCTCATCTAGTTGTTTTTTCAATTCCTGAAATTGTTGATATGACTTGTTTCGAAACTCACTGAGTTTTTTCAGAAGTACCATCCTGAATTCTCTGTCATTTGTCACATATTTCTATGTCTATAAGCTTATTTTATGAAGACTTTTCTCTTTCTTTATTAGATGCCTTGCCACCTTGGTTGTTCATGGTGTTTAACGGACTATTTCTCCGCCTGGGCATTAATGGAAGTGTATTCTGCTGTTTTTCCAGAAGAAGATTTATTATATAAAGGTCTCTCTTTAGCCTGTTGCAAAGAAGTTGCTTTTCTTTTGGTTTCCAGTAGGTGGCGTCTAAGCCTCTTGGATCCCTGCTTTACATAAAGTCTTAATAATGCTCTTTAAATTTTCTTGTAGATATTTAATCACTCTCACTACCCTCAGTTTCTGTCCCTGTCAGTGTCAGCAACAGTCTCTTCAGTGTTTGCTCAGATTCTCCTGGTGCTCTGTGGTGATCTATCTTGGAGTGTATGGAGGGATGGGCCCTATTGGTTGGGGGTTGGGGGCCGCCGCTCAGCCTGGGTTTTGCAACCACGGCCGGCAAAAATCAGCTATTATTCCTCTGTGGTCCCATCCCGCTTCTCTGCTTTCTCCCCTGATGACTGGGCCCTGCAGTCAGCCGGCCACAGGGAGCTCACAGCTATCCCAGGCAGGAATGTTCGGGAACTCACCGCAGGAACTTGCTGCTCCTTCTCTCCTTCCCTTCC
>NW_011888785.1:18960168-18963773 GCF_000151845.1 Pteropus vampyrus | reverse complement strand
CAGCCGGCCACAGGGAGCTCACAGCTATCCCAGGCAGGAATGTTCGGGAACTCACCGCAGGAACTTGCTGCTCCTTCTCTCCTTCCCTTCCTCCTGCAGGGAGCTCCCACAGCTGCGAGAGGCAGCTTCTTTATTTGTCCCAGTCCATGGCCCGACACCTGGGGTTCTGACCTGTGGTAGCTCTTATATGCAGATCCCACGCTCAGATGTGCTGGTGTGCAGTTTGGGTGTTTTTCGTTGAGTTTTAGATGTTCAGCTTATTGTTGTTTCAAGGGGAGAGATCTGGGGACATCTCTCACTCTGCCATGTTTCCAAAGATCTCTCTCGGCCTTGACTTTTTTCTCATTATGTCATTCTTTAAAATGAATTACCTTTTAAAATGAATTAGACTCCAAGGTATTATAGTTACAAATTTATTATGAAACTTACCCAGTATAGCAACTTAATAGGGTTACTAAAATTAAGGTTAATGAGAGGCAACACCAAGATTCCTGCAATTTCCTTCTCCTTTTTAAAAACAGTTATAAGAATTTCCACTATTTACTTTATATATTCTATACAGTACAAAGCAATCTCATATTTCTCCCTAAATGGCTGGTAGTTGAAATCTGGACACTTGACCCTATTAACTAGTATAGTACAGGGGACATCCATGCTTATGACCTATTATGCCAATAATGGTCAGTATCTTCCAAAAATAAAATTCGGCGTTAACAATATCTTGGTAGGACTTCATGTTTTGACAGAGTTATTAACAGCCTCTCTGTGCCAGGCACTGTGCTATGTAAGAAGGATGATGTGATAAATGAGACTGTCCTCAAGGGGCTCCAGTCTTGGGGAGGATGTAGACACATGATCAAACTGTTACAACATAATGTGCGAGGACCTGAGTGGAGGAATGTGCAACCATTAATTGCCCCCTCCAATTCCCGGGCTCTTCAGTGTTGGTGCCATCAACATTGAAGACCTGATTGGAGCCTCTAGCTCTGTTCTTAATGCCATTTTTCCCTTTAATATTTGGAGCTGAGGCAAATATTAATGTACTAGTTTTTATGTACTAGTTTATGTACTAAAAACCCTTTAAGAGGTGTGCTATACAATTATATTAAATTATCTCTTAGCTTTCTTTTTATTCAGAATGATAATTCCTAACTTTTCAAAATTACCCTTTGTACACATTTCCTTCCTTATAAGATGAAACTGGAAATTTCTTTCATCCTGACATTAGGATTGATCATGTAATCTACATTTTAAATAAACATATTTCTCTCAAAAGTTTTCAAAAATATGTGACTCGAAGTACAATATGGTAAGACCCTTCCATGCATAGTTGAATACTCTTCTAGAATATTGTGGAGAAGCATCTAGATCAGTATGTTACTATCTTGCCTAGTTAATTAAAATAGAAATACTTTTAGTAGAAAATTGCATTCTTTCTGCAGTGATGTATTTCTGAAAGATGATCTTCAAACAGTGCAAGCATTCTCTTTTCCTTAATGATTTTGGAAGAATAGATTTTGGAAGAATAGGTCAAGTATGTTTTCTTATCATGCATTGTTTTAAGAATTAATTATGCTTTAGTTATTTACCTACTTTTATTCATTCCAAGACTGATTTCTTTTCAACAACAGTAACAAACAAATGATCATTTAAATCATTTTGGAAATGCCATAAAAGTCATTCGAAATATCTTGAGTAGGGTTAAGATATCATATAGAACTGCTCAGGAAGTCTTCATAATTAATAACCCATTGTCTTTGGATGTACAAAAAATAGTCAAACAGATGACTTCAGAGGTCTTGTTTTTGTAAATCTTATTTCTGTTATCTCTGGCCTAACTACAACTTAAAAAAAAAAAAAATCCCACCCACAAAACCTTAATATCCTAGATTTTTACAGTAAGAATTTTAGGTAGTGTGGATGCAGACATTTAATAAATTACCTCTGCCTCAGAAGACAACGCAGAAGGAGCTAGATATGTGGTGCCCTAGCAAATCTTCAAGTTTGAGGGGTGATTTTATTTTATTTTATTTTATTTTTTGTCAGTAGCTTATTAGTCTTAAGATTTTAAAAAGAAATGATTTTTAAATAGCAGTTGACAAAAGATTCAGATGATTTATAAAGAGAACTAGATGGTGAGAATCATGAAACACTGAACTGTGTTTCCGAGCGAGACTACAGAATCAGTTACTCAGGAGACTTTAAAAGGAGATCTATATCCTTTTAATAATGGCATTAATAATTATAGAGTGATATAGGGATGGTCCTTCAGGAGACAGGGAAATGCAGAGTGCTCAGGGTTTCTTCAATTTTGAAATTCTTTGACAAATGAATCTATTTTTCATAAAACTGTTCAGAACAAGGCTCAAGGCCCAAGGTTTACAATTTATTAAAAGGCTTATAAAAATTTATTTAGTTACTTCTAACAACAGCAAGATTAAGCAAGGCAGAAGTCTGGAAATTGTTTTCAAGTTATGATTCAGGCCTTGTTTACGCTGGTTTCCCAACCTGAAGTTGCTATGTGAACTTTAGCAGAACTGTAAACATTGCCAGTTGGAGAAAGTGCTATGACCCAATTTCAGTATACATATGTAGTATTTACTTTAACACCTCGAAGCCTGGTAAATAGGGAGTGCTTTGTTCTGTTTTACGGGTTGGCAGGGTTTGCCATGCAGGTAGAATATATGCAGGTAGAATTTCATACTGTGCTAAATCAGAGCATTCTGAAAAACATGGGGCCTTGTAACAGGCCATATCTCAAAAAAGTTACTGCTGCAAATAAATGTGCCATTTTATAAAATTATACCTACTGTATCAGAAAAGTGTTCTTTCATGTCAGTGACATTTATGAGACTGCCATTTATAGGGAATAGGACATTCTCACACAGCAAGGCTGAAGAATGGTTTTGAAAACTGAGATGTTCTCTGAATGATAAATGTGGTAGAAGTCTAAGATATTCATGTGGGAAGAGACTCTCTCCATAGCTAGGTAGTTACTTTATAAAAATGAAACCTGAATGATTACGAAGAGAATAATTACTTGGTTATACTTATAGCATTAAGTCATAAGTGTTAACCATAAGATTATCAATATATTTCAATCTCTAGTCATGGATTTTCACCTCGTTAGAGTTGGACTATGCGGATTCATTGGTCCAATAGCCTTTATTTTACATATGTGAAAACTGAGGCTGAGGTGTTGAGCTTCTAGTTATAACTAATAATGGAATTCTTCAGCCCTCCTCCCCATTCTGCATCCAGTTCACTTTCCATTACACCAGTCATCTTTTAAAGTTCCCGAATTACCATCCAGAGAAAAAATTACCTTCTTGCTGCCTCTGGACAAACAGGGAACCAAGGTTTTATTTATTCTTTACAAAAAATTACATTTCAAATAATATTTCTCTGAAAAAGCAGTAGCCAAACTATAGAAGGAAATTTAAACCAAGCTCAGGAATGGAAGTGGTTGCAGATCTCAGGACAAATTTCAGCTCTTGGTCAGGTAGTGACCTCAGATCTGAGACTGCGGAGGCTGCTGCACCTACACTCTTCCAGGCTCCCTCTGATGAGTACTACAAGATTGCTCTTATCCAGAAGTAAGATAG
>NW_011888785.1:18947693-18959678 GCF_000151845.1 Pteropus vampyrus | reverse complement strand
CCTTCGGTCTAGGGCAGCTGTAGCTTGGCGCAGCTGTAGCTTGGCGCGCCGGGGCTAGGCTGCGACAGGGCGGCGCTTCGCGGCGCTGGAGCTTAGCGCTGCAGCTTGCGGCTTGCGGCTCGCAGCTCTCCTCGGTTTAAGAAGACCGAGAAGGGAGGGAGGGCCCGCTAGATTTCGCAAGATAAAGATGACTACAGCGTTTCCAGGAAAGAGTTCAAGTGGGAATCCCGGGCAGCTGGAAGGACCAGAACTTCCTGCTCTGCCTCTGCAGCTTTGCCACAGATGTTGCTGCAAAGTTTTTTAAGGGTATTCCCCAGAGCCCTTAGGATCTGTGCATACTAGGCAGATTGAGGCTTTTAGAGGCTGAGAAGGACCGCTTTACTGAATGAGCAGGAGGGGCCTCTTTGAGCAGCTGAGAAAGCACCACCTGGTCAAGGCTTCCAGGTATTTCTCATATTTTGCCATCTTGCTTCGATTCGCCTTAAAAGGTGACATCTTTCCCCTCTATCTGGAACCCCTGAGGCTCATAGCTTGGATGATTTTGAATTTGGAGGTTTTAATTTAGGTAGATTAAATCATTCGAAAGAAATAAGCCAAATGAAAGAAGAGAAAGATGATGATGAGGATACTTATTGTTGATATATATCTATAGCTACATAATATTGCATAATGATGTGCAATAACACATATTGAATAATTGCACTGATTTGTCTTTTTATATTGGAGGAGCTCAAAAACCACAGCTATGGTGGTTTAAGATTTAACTAATGATGATAACCTATGAAGCAAAGTATGCCTGTACTCCCAAACTCTGTGGTTTAGAACCCAGAGTCCTCCCAATTTGGTCTTAACTTCCATGGCACACTTGCCATGGACGAGGTGTTCGGTCACACCTCAGGCCTCTTCCCAGCACATTTGAGTCAACTTTCCCTTTTCCTGGATAGCAGCTCTTCCCAGAGCATCTCTGGAGTCAGCTCAGATTCCATGTCTTTCAAGAAGTCTTCTCTGAGCCACTAATTGCAATTAATCTTTTCTTTTTCTATATAGTGTAGTCTGTGCTTCTAGTACAGCACTAGGAAAAATTGCCTCTTAAAAATTTATTATGAATTGTGTGTCCCTCCCAGGACCCACAATAGTTCCTGTGTATGTATCTATTCTCCTGGAATGCAAGCTATGAGGGTTGACACCATATCCTTTTCAGCCTAGACTTCTCCAATGCATCTAGCACAGTGCTTTGCATATAATAGGTACTCATTACATTCATTAACGAATCTACTGCCAATTACATTAGAGCTTGAAAAAAGGTAATCTGATAGTATGAGCAAGGAAGAATTTAAAAAGGTATTCATCGATTTTATAGCATCAATTTTCCCAGTTTGAAGACTAAAAAGGGCGAGAAAGGGTGTGTAACTAGGAAAGAAAGCTTCCTGGTGTGTCCCCAAGAGGCCTCATGGTTGGTCAGTACAGTTTTGGTGACTTGCCCCTGGTCTAGCATCTGGCTCTAAGCTTCGTAGGCATAGAAACTTGATTCTTAGCACACGGAACCTAATACTTAAAACCAGGATGCCGATGTGCTGATTCGTTAGCTGTTGATGGACTATAAGGCAAATAGTTCCTGTGAAAATACAGGACCAGACATTCTAGCCATCACATTCTCTACTTGTAGGCACATACCATGGAAGCCATTTTATGCAGAAGGCTGCTCCCTAAACAGGGAAGAGAGTTATATGATTCTAAGGTTCCTGGCATCTGGCCATCCACTATGCATACCTTGGTGACATATCTGTCACCAGAAGCAGACAGATGGGCTGTATTGGACCAAAGTGACTCTGGTTTTTGGATACTATTGGGATTCATTATAAGTATACATAATGGACAATTATATTTCCAAATGGAACCTCCAACTAATAACAGGATCATTGCTTTATATGCTTATCATTATTAGGTGGACAAAAGAAGTCGAAGCCTGATTTTTAGGACAGGCATATATACTTCAATTATGTAAGCTCTTTTCTTTGCCAAAGGCAACTAGAGTCCCAGAAAGAGAAGATTAAATTACTGGAATATGAAGGATAGGAATAATCATCTTTATTAGTACCAAACTTAAGAGGCATTTGACTTATTTATCTGTAGTTTAAAGATTGATTTTCCCCTGGGTCCTGGGAGGGACACACAATTCATAAGCCTCCTAGTCTTTCCTTAAACCCTTGCTGTAGGGGAAAATTAAGCTTTCAAAAATTCCAGCAACTCAAATACCCAAGGACTTGCTGTTGGCAGGATTTGTCCTTCTCCTTGAAGCCTTACCGGAACTCCAGATAAGCCTTCCCAGATGTTGCACATCAACAAAAAGTTTCTGTTTGGAGATTTCCACATTTCTGTGCCCTTAGTCCTTCCTGCTACATCCTCACTTGCCAGCTTGCTACTTCAATATCTCCATATGACAGAATTTAGGAAAGCAATGGAGTAGGCTTAGAGCCAATGTTCATTAAATGTTAGTAAATGATTGAATAAAAGAGCTACCGTTGGAGCAATTGGAGTTTTGGTAACACACACACCTCTAGGTCCTTTTCACTGCTGAAGAAATGAATTTCAACTCAGTGAATATGATAAATATTTGTTTATTAAAAGCACATTATGAGGTAGAAGGCAGGTCAAGCCTAAAAGTGGCTAGCCATGTGGAAATGAGGTTGTGTACCCTAAGGGGCAGGGAATGGGTTACAGCCTGGGAAGAGGGAGAGGACTGCTTTATATTTGGGGGCCATGATGGGGCCTAAAGATATTCCTAAGTGATTGGCAAGTGAGGTCACCTTGATTGACACCTGGCTGCTATATAACTTTGTCTAGTGTACAGAATTCAGTCTGTTATAATTAGATTCATGAACTTCGAGGCATAGTCATGAGATTATAATGATGGTATAATGAGGCTGAAGTTAGGGGCAGTACTTTCTGCTCATGCGTTTGTGGCTAGTTTAGGCCAGCGGCTTTATGGCTTTTTTGTGCTCTAGGATTTGGGGTAATTTATAACCCTAAAAGGGAGGTATCTCTGGGAGGTGCTTGAGGAAAGTCTTCAAAGGAAATTTTATGGTTACAGAGCTGGGCCTCTATTCTTTTGTTCCCCTGTCACTCATTTCTGACTAGCTACCTAACAAAAGTGTGCCTTTAACATCTCGTATCTCCTTTTCTATGTCATTTTCCTCCTCTTAGGGAATTTCTTCTGTACAGTCTCAGGTCTTGGCCATTCCTCCCTCTTCCCCATGGCCTCTTCTTACAGTGCCTCACACGTTGTTATTGGGTGAGGTTTTCAACTGGTGCTGGCCCAGAAGGTAATTGACTTATAGTCTCTAATTAGCATGTATATGGAAAACTCTTTTTGACTAAAAGATTTGCCCTCTGTCTTTTGAGGGTGGAAATTAAAAGACTCCTGGAGATGTCTCTGTCTAACCCAAAGAAAAGAATCTTCAATGATGGGGATTTCAGGCACTCTGGGAGATATTTTTGAATATGGGTATAATGAATATTTTGTGTTTTGCTTGCCCATCTTTTAGGGCCAAGACTAAGGATGAGTGAGGAATATAGGGCACAAAATTTAAGGAGGAGCTCATTTTCTAACCTAACCCTACATGAACCAGAAAAATGAGTGTTTCCTTAAATTTTGCCCCCTTGATGCTTCACTGACCTCCTCTTCTTCTAGCTTTGCAGACTCCATTTCCCTTTCTGCTAATCATATCCTCATTTGCCTTTGAGAAATACCCTTGCACAGTCTTAGTCCTTGTGGCTCAGGTGGAAGTGACAGCACTCCTGGGGTTTCAGGAATAGACCCATGACTTTGGCCTGACCAATCAAAGCACACAGCCTTGTCCATAGTGATTGGTTCAGTGATGACATGTGACCTAAGCTGGGCCAATAGGAATCTTTTGTGAAACAACCTAGAAAGAAATATACTCTTTAGGGAGGGTTGTTGCACTGCTAGAATGTAAACCTGGTAACTGTGAGGAGAGAGCCAACCTGAGAAAGAAGTCACTTTAAAGGAAAGGAGAACAAAGAGATGGGAAGAGACAGATTTCTGAAACTGCCCCATACCTGAAGAGGGCTCTATACCCTGGGCTTTATAGTTACATGAGTTACTAATTGGGTGTCTTATTTGTATAGTCCTGACTAATGAAATGGGATTGAGTATGATGAGAAGGGCACCTGCTCAGTCTTGCTTTTCTAATCATACTGCCTACCAAGGTGATTTCATCACAATGTGCGATCAGAATGAGGATGATATTTGTTCTCTGAAAAAAAATAAAAATTAATGTTTTTGAGTTTTCTTTAGCTATGTGGAACTTAAGTAAATAATTTCTGTGGCTGAAGTTTCTCAGCTTCTTCCTTGTAGACTTTGAAATTTAATTTCTTGTCCCAGAAAATTTCTTTTTTAATTCTTTCTTACTCTGTGAGAAATGGGCTACTAGAATCCCTTTCTCCCTCCTCCCGCTTCCCAAAGTGTAAAACTGCAAAAGGAAAAGAAACCCAGGCCATTGACCTGGTTTTACCCAGTTTCTAAGATTCCTGCCAACACAGAACAGGAAGTCAAACCAAACAACATTTTGCCACCCACTTGTACCCAAAAAAAGTCCCAATGGGAAAATATTCCAGACACTGACAATATTAGAGACTAGGCTAGGTGATGATGTCAGGAATGACAATAAAGAATTTAAAAATAAGACATGCCCTAAAGAACCTGATTCTATCACTAAGTGTTCAAGAGAAGGTAAAGCGGATGAGATGAATATGTGAGATGAGTGAATGATAATATTGGAAAATGTCATTGACTAATGGTAAAGGGCAGTTACTTCTGGGAACTGAAATTGGGCAAGAAATCCCTGTCCTCTTTATCTAAGTCTCTGATTCCCTGGGTCACAGAGTGTGTGTTAATTTTGGAAACTCTTAGGGCACTGGCAGGACTCTGGACTACCACCACTAGAAACCTGGATGTGGCCCAGGCCATACCTGCTGACTTCAAATGAGGTCATTTAGCTATAATGTTATCAAACAATAAGATGTTCAAAGTAGTTTGAAGAGATATGAAAACATCTTAGTTGAGTTGATTCAACCGTGGGTGGTGGTTACTGGAAATTATTGGTAAAGGTGATACCAGGTCCAGTTAGTCTGTGCTTAGCGCCAGTAAAGGGTTGGATTTCCGTAGACTAAAAAGGAGACAAAAAAAATTAGAGTGGATGTAGCTTCATCCATTATCCTGTTTACCTTCCAAAAGAATTAGCAATGAGATGAGTATAAAACAGATTATAGGAGGAAAAGAAAAGAATGAGAACAATGAAAATATTAGGCTATTTTTTCTGCATATTTTTGATTATAAAGATTAATTACTTGATAAGAGTTACTTTTCTTCCTTAGGATTGCCTTAAGATAACAATTAAACTCTTTCAATCATGCTGGTCGGGAAATATCAAATATAGATGATTTATTTTATATTCACAGATTATTTGCCAAGTAATTGATTTAACTACTGTAGATTATTTTTTGTTATGTAAAACTTCATTTTCAAGAATTAATTTAAATTATTTGAAAAATTGATGCACAGGAGCAAAATTCAAGATATTAAGGGGATACATTAAAGAGCATTTCCCTAGATACTGAGTTCTTCTGCCTTGAGGCAACCATCGAATCATGTTGATGATTTCTTAGACTCCTTTCATAGATAGGCTATGCATATAAAAGCATATATACTGATTCTTAAAAAATACATCTGGCAGCCTACTAGTCACATTCTCTATATCTTTCTTTTTTCACGTAACAATGTGAAAAAATTAAAATTACACACATACACACTTAGCTCCCATCTTGGCTTTATTTCCATAGCACTCATTACTTTCTAACACACCGTAAATGAATTATTTCTTATGTTTATTGTCTTTTCACCTGTAATGAAAGAGCCCTGAGGACAAATAATTTTTGCGTAATTTGTGCTTTGCTATCTATATAACACCTAGAATGATGACTGGCACATAATAGTGTCTCAGTAAAGGCATAATGAGAGGCACACTGAATTGTTATACTTTTTGAAAATACTGTGACTGTTGCTTGTTGCTCCTCCCCCCTTCAGCTAAATCAGTAACTCTCTTAAAACATGTTTCATTCTAGTAAGAAAACATCAAAGGATTATTGTAGGTAGTAATAAATCTTATTGAAAATATTTTTTTTCAAATATCATTTGAATTATTTCAATAAATATTGTCGAATGAATGTGTGAATGGTTTGAAGGGAACACGATGGACTGATAGAAACCCATAAAAGGTATCTAGAGATTTAAGATCTTTGAAACCATTCATGTATAAAATGTATTGGTGAGATTCCACCTCTGCTCACCAACTAAAGCGGAATGCTCACAGAACCACCTCCACTGATTGCCAAATGTTTTTGTGCTAAAATTGTTCAGAAAAGGCCAAATGCCTCCAGCTACTTTATCTCTTGCTATTCCCAGGGTGCTGCTTTTTTTCAGACGCCTTTTTCATCCATCACCTTTTCGTTTAATTACTTTTTTTCCAACTTCATATCTCCTATGTCTGAAATAGCATTTTGTGAAAATATAATAGAGTCTTTTTCCAGGCGTTTTTCTGAAAGTGTCTCTGTAGTGAGATATTGCTTACCAAGTCCCAGGAGTTTACAGTAAACAGGCTATAGAAGGATGGCCAGCATTCATTATGTAAATGAGAGCAGAGGCGTCTCTTCACATTATGGAACTGCACAGGAGTCACTGAAAGAGTTTCGATTCCTCAGAAGTGGCATCTGCGTTTTTATGTAATAACTGGAAAAGGGATGTGGACATGTGCTTTCGATTGCTGCAAGTAAAAATACTTTTATCATTAAAAAAAGGAGGATGACAAAAACAAAATAAATGGCTTACTCTACTGGATCATTTTAGATATTTGATTTAGTTAGGCTAGTGGCTATTTGGGAATATTAATTTGTGCTTTTTTGCATTTTGTAAAGCAATGATTACATGATCCAGTTTATACATGAGGAAGTCCACAGGGAAATAATATTTGGAGGCAGTTAAAAGGGAGGTTATAAATTTTTATGTCATTTAAATGTGAATTACTTAAAACCCTAGGTCAGAACTATTTTAACTTTGAACTGAAATCCAGGGCTATTCAAAGCTTAATAGCTATTCCCCAAGAAAACCATTTATAAATAAGAGAAATATTTTCATTGAACGCTAGAAATCTAAATAGAGGAGTTTATCAAATCTCACCAAAATTTACTTGCTAGAAATAAAAGCTTATTTATTTAGTTATTTATTTGTTTTGGTGGGGGTTGGCATCTATCAATCTTGGTGCCCCTTCCTTGTCTTTGAAGATAAAGCCTCCTTTGACCAGAGGGAATGAGGCCTAGGAAAGGATGCCTAAGAAACCCACACTTATTCAGTCAAGTTTGTGGACTTTATTGTGGGCGTGCCTTGAAGACCCTCACTCAGGCATGTTTTAGTTAAGAAGTCCAATTTTCAGGCTATGCTGGAAAGGAACAAAGGAAGAGACAGGAAAACTAAAACAACTATGAATAACAGGCATAGTGACTCCAAATATAAATGTCTGGGATAATTTATTGCAGGGTCAAAATAATCAGGAAATGCTGAAGGAATTACCATATATATCATAAAATAATTTATCTTTATATTGATAATCCTATTATGCCCAGAAAAAAATCATGTTTTATCTATTCCAATAATATAAGGAATAGTCTAAAAACCATTTTAATGGCATTTCTATCCAAAATGATTATAAAAAAAATTTAGTCAATTTTAGATACGGATCTACCTTCCTTCTCCCTTAAGTAGTACTTACATAGTTACCACATCCACCCTTTCATAACTAACGCCTTTCATACTTTCACTTCAAACACCTCATTTTCTGATCATTTCTTATTCATCTAGCTCATTTACTCTGTTTATCCCACTCTTGCTAGTTTTTAACTTCATCAAGACCTCCAATTCCCTATTCTTGTTATTTATCTTTTATATTCATCACTTGTTCTTTCTTCACCCATCTTTTCACTTTCTTCTTACCAAGCTGAGATTTTGTATATTACTGTGACTATTTTCTTGCAAATGCTTCCTGATTCTTGGGCCAACTCTGTCCATTTTCCCTGCTTGGCAAAATCTCAGCCCCGGTTTCACCCAACTAATTGCCCACTTTATACCAACATTTAAGCAGCTAAATGTTGTTAGAAAAAATCAAATAATTGTTCTGGCTCATCATTTCAAAACCATGACCACATATGGCAAAGGCATACCACACTAAGTGCCATCCTACTGTACTTGCCAAGCATATTCAATTCTAACTCTTTGAAATTACTCCTTAAACCTCTTCTTCCCTTCCACTCATTCATGCTACAATCTCACTACTATCTAATTTTCCTACCACTAGTTCTAAGAGCCTACCATATTCACACTCATACTCTGCGAAGTCTGTTTGCCCCTATCTAAGGCCATTCCCTACAGATAAACTCAGGATACCATCACATGCTACCTTCATAAAGACTTCATTCCTGCAGTTATTCTCTTCCTTTCCCTTGACAGGCACTCAAGTAATGACTTAATGCATCAACTTTGAACATTTGTTTCTATTACAGAATGTTTGCGCATTACAGTTGCTATTGCTTCTACTTGGAGAGGTCTTTTCTCAGATCTACAAGTGATTGCCTCATTATTCTATTCTTAGCTCAACTTCTCTTCTTCTAGCCTTTAATGACCTTCTTAGCTCAAATTATCTTTCCACCTTTCAGGTAGGCGCTACATATCAATTACACAATTTTATTTTCTTTGCTGTTCATATTATCTAAAAGTATCTCATTAAAAAAATTGATGTGTTTATGTATTCCTTATTCCACAGGAGTGTAAGTAACTTCTTGAAGGCAGGGACTGTCATCTCAATTCTGTATTACTGTATGACTAAAGAACAGTGCCTGGCACGTAATAGGTGCTCAATAAATATTGACCGATGGATTGACTGACAACTTAAAGGTAGTTATTTCAATAATTTGGAAGATGTTTATCCATGCTGAATAAAAGATATATGATTGTATTTACTCCTAACAAACCTATTTCTGGAAAGCTAATGCATAATAATGATACCAATACCACTACTAAGAAAATGCTTACATATAACTTTTTATGTGCCAGACACTCTTCTGAACACTTTCCAAGTATTAAATTATTTAAACCTCTCAACGCCCTCCCTGAGTCAGGCACAATTATAACTCTGTTTTACAAATTGCACAGAGTAAACTGGCACAATTAGTTGCTCCCCAAGCTCAGGTTTCACCGTTGCTTCAGTGGCAGAAATATTTAGTAGTGTTTATCCAACATGAATCTATCAGGTCATCACATGTGTAGGTGGTACTTTCCATAAGAAGGAGCAACCATTTAGTATAATGCATTAGGAAATCTTGTAGCAACCACTGGTCGTGAGTGCACTATACATTAGGAGCTGTGCTAGGCACTGAGGGAGATACCGAAGAAGACTAGGACAGGGGCCTTTCTGGAAAGACAGGATTACTCTCTTTAGTAAGTCTAAGAAGGACTATACATCTACAAATACAGTATTCTGTCATTAAATAAAATAAACATAGATTGATAAATATTTATACCTTAGCATGCTTATTTCTAATTTTTAGATGAATATGCTTTCTATTTTGAAACATGAAAAATATTTGTAAAGTTAGAGATGTGGACAGCCACAACACCATACCTTGGCACCTAGCTTTCAAAATCTTGGGATATTTGAAGGGTGTTGGATCCAAAAAAGAATATTCATATTTGGGCATCAGGCAGTGTTTTCCCTCTCTTGAACAATCTGACTACAGGCATTAGTGGGCCTACCCAGTTCAGATACCATTTTTCTTTGTACTACATTAAGAGTCCCCCTTCCACTATTTCAGGACTTTATGTAAACATGAAAGTGTTAGTTTAAAAGAGTTGGCTACATACCACTAGATACGCTATAAATTATTTAAAACTCACAGAGAAATAATTTAAGAACAAATATAGACAACATATCTTAAATCAGTCATAGCTTCAGCATGGGTTGGATGATACATAGCCTATTTCACTAAAGAACTGGGAACACCCTTAAGCACCAGTGACTAAGGAAACATCTGTCTTCATTCTGTTTTCACATTCTACACTGGCCCACACCCTCAAGGGCTGGCCTGGGCATATCTCATTTCAAAGAATATTACCCGGAGTTCCTGGTTTGTGTCTAATTTCTCAAAGTTAAGTCTCTAAAATATCTTAACTTTCTGTCTCATCTATATAAGCTGTACCAACTCTATTTCAATTCTGTAGCTACATATATTCCTGGTGTTTATTGCACAGATCTGCAAATGCTAGGAATTTATGATGTGCAGTTTTTAAAAATATAGAAGTATCTACCAATACTGTCTGTAAGAAAAAAAAAAAGCTTTATGCTTTGCATTGCCTCCAGTCATTTCTTACCCAAAGCCTCTGTAGCCAGAGTATGTGGACTTTTAGGACTTTGGTGTAGTAGGCTGCATTGCGTCCCCTCTAAAAGACATATCTCAGTCCTCACCTGTAGTACCTGTGGATATGACCTTATTTGGAAAAAGCATCTTTGAAGATGCAGTTAAGAATCTTGAGATGAGATCATCCTGGATTGAGGTGGGTTCTAAATCTAGTAATCAGTGTTCTTATGAGAAAGGAGAAGGAGATTTGAGACACAAAGATGCAGAGAGAAGAAAGCCAGGAGAAGATAGAAGCAGACATTGGAATTATGGAGTCGCAAGCCAAGGAATGCTGAGGGTTGTTGGCAGCCAATAGGAGCTAGTCGAGAGGCATGGAACAGATTCTCCCTTCGAGCCTCTGGTGGGAACCAACTGTGATGACATGTTGTTTTGGGGCTTCTGACCTTTAGTACTGCAGGAGATAACTTTCTATTGTTTTAAGCCATGGTTTTATGATAATTTGTTGTTACGGTTTTAGGAAACCAATATACTTGGTTTTAGGTGGGCAAATAATAAATTTTGGGTTGAGTAATGCCATCAAAATCTTGCCTATTACTAGTCATTGTTTCCTTTATAGTCATTTACTGTCTCATGCATCATTAAATGCCCACTTTGGCTGTAGTACCTGGGTTAAGGACTGTTTCTCCAAATCTTTATAACAAAGGCAACCCAATCCCAACAACAATCAACCAAATAAGCAAGAAATCTGTACTTCCTTCTTGTGGTTTTGCTTTTCGAGTATTTCATATGTTTTACATATGCTCTTATTATAAAATTCCAATATCATATTTTATTAATACTTTAATGAACAATTCCCAACTTATAATTTTGGTGAAACAAATCTTTCTTTTGGTAGAATTTTAATCAAAGTATTGCAGAGAGAAACATACTCGGCAACATGACGTAGACACTTAAGACTGTCATTTGCACATTATGGGTTTTCATGTTAGGCCGAGGTAACTGAAGGAAGTCACCTGCACTCAACCTTCTTCAGGGCCCGTCTAGGGGGCCAATTAAGTGGTAAAGTAGATTTCTTAGATGTTTTTTCTCAGAGGTATCGGAGATGCCCACATCCATGGACTTCAATCTTTCCCTTGCCAGCTGCAATGACAGCTCTGTCTGTGCTCTCTGATCACTCAGTGAAGTCTTAATAGTTGTAGAAGGTAAAAGCTTGTATTAATTTAGTTAATTAGCACACTAGGTGAACAGCAATTATATTTGCGATGTTTATAAAGGAGAGAACTAGAGGTTCTTAACCTGAAGTCTGTGAATTCAAGTTCACAGAAAAAAATCTTTATTTTTATTAATCTCAAAATGAAACCTAGCATTTCTTTCAATTACGAATGTTGGCTCAAACCATGGAGCCAAGAAGTGCTACAATGAATTACTATATACCTGTGATTCTGTCACAATAGAAATCATAGCTATTTTTGTATTTTCTTATACACCATAGTTTTTTGAAAT
>NW_011888785.1:18940028-18947643 GCF_000151845.1 Pteropus vampyrus | reverse complement strand
AGGTATCGGAGATGCCCACATCCATGGACTTCAATCTTTCCCTTGCCAGCTGCAATGACAGCTCTGTCTGTGCTCTCTGATCACTCAGTGAAGTCGTAATAGTTGTAGAAGGTAAAAGCTTGTATTAATTTAGTTAATTAGCACACTAGGTGAACAGCAATTATATTTGCAATGTTTATAAAGGAGAGAACTAGAGGTTCTTAACCTGAAGTCTGTGAATTCAAGTTCACAGAAAAAAATCTTTATTTTTATTTATCTCAAAATGAAACTTAGCATTTCTTTCAATTATGAATGTTGGCTCAAACCATGGAGCCAAGGAGTGCTACAATGAATTACTATATACCTGTGATTCTGTCACAATAGAAATCATAGCTATTTTTGTATTTTCTTATACACCATAGTTTTTTGAAATGTTCATGCTAATTACTATATTAGAATTATGGTAGCTATTAACTTCATTACCCATGTTGTTATTTAATATATTAATAAAGATGTTACATATTACCATAGCACAAAATTTAAAAAAATATTTTGATAGCTGTATTCAGTTACCTTTTAGTGTAATTCGACTTCAGTTACTTTTCTGAACTCATTTTATCTTATGCACTTATAAATTTTATTCTGAGAAGGAGTCCATAGGCTTCACCAGAAAGCCAAAGAGGTCTATGGCACAAAAAATTTTATGAACTTTGCATTAGCTCTTAGAAAGAAAGACAACTAAAGTCTGAGACCCCCTAATCATTCACTTTTTCAGATAACTGGGTTGTTTAGCACATTTCCTTTCAAAAGCACAGATAAATGGCAATAAGTGACATTCCAGTTTTTCAGAATGATTCAGGTTCTTGTTTTCTTTAATTGTTTTACATTTTATTTACATTTTGTATAACAGCTCCACCCCCCTCACCGCTATCACATTGAGCAAGTTTTATAAGGATTTCTGCCGGAGGGTACAGTAGTTTATAATCATTAATCATCCTCAGCTCTCAGTTTTGATTTTGGACGTGTGAGAAACTTTTTAGCCTTGCTCACATACTGACCTATCCTATTTGATTTGTCACTGGAAACAGGAAGCATGCTACCCTTGGGATGTTAGTTCTAGAAATTACAGTCATTTTATGGCAAAACAGGGACATTAGAGGAAGGTCATGTGCAAAGGGTGTCATGGAATTTCCTTTATAGAAATGAAAATGCTCTATGTTTATATTACTTTGACTTTCATTATAGCAAATTATTCTGCTGATGGTATGGCTTCTGAGTGTATCGGTGTGGATGAATTAACTTGGATATGACATGTAATTACATTCCTCTGATGTTCAAGGCAAGGGAAGTGCATTGTTATTTTTGGCTTTCTTTAGGGCTAATGGCTATAGAATGCTTCCTTCCTTCCTTCCTTCCATCCTTCATTCCTTCCTTCCTTCCTTCTTTCTTTCTTTCCTCCCTCTATCCTTTCCTTCTCTTTGTTTCCCTTCATTTCTTCTTTTCTTCTTTTCTTCATTCCCGACTTCTTTCCATCCTCCTCCTTTCTCTTCCTTCTCTTTCATCTCTTTTGGCCACTGTATCCTAGTGAATGGGATAATATTAACTAGTCTTACACAGATTTCGCAATATAACTATTTAAGACCCTGGCTTCAAGTAATGGAAACCAACTCTTACTAGATGAAAGGAAATGAAATACAGGACTAAGAATATAGCTTCTCAAAGGACTAGAATGGGGATGGCAAAGCCACTAGGTATTTCTTTCTGTCTGTAATTTGATTCTCTTTGTGCTTCTATTTCATCCCTCTCTCTTCAGACTCTTTAACATTTGTTCTCAGAGTGGCATGTGGTCCCTCATAGGTCCTAAATTTACATACTTTATATCCTGGCACATGGAGAGACAAATTTTCCCTATATTAGTGTCAACTGCCAAAGTCTTCCTTTAGGAAATATTATTTTCTGGCTTGATTTAGTGTATACTTCGTTCAGTGTATACAATTAACTACGGCCTGAGTGGAAATGTATGTGGCACATGGCTGCCCAAAGCTAGACATATCTGTGAGGATAAGGGGAAGGGCAATTCTCAGAGAAAGGAGAGAGGGTTAATAATTGATGGGTTGAGAGGATTCCCAAAGTGGGTTCAATCGGAACTGGGACTCAATAGTGGGATAATAAAGAAAAGCTGGTTTGTTTGCTTACTAGCCATGTGGTCTTGGGCAATTCACTAAATGACTAATATTTCACATTGTTCCTGGGGGAATTAAATGAGACAATAATCTTTAAAAATACTCTGTAAATTATAAAGAACTATGAAATAAATGTTTATTGTTATTATCGACATACTTGGTCAGTATCATAAGATACCTGTAAAAACCTGGGAATTAAGAATTTTCTCTTTATAAATTGTAAAATTAGTCCTTGTAAAGGACAGGGAGTCTCCAATGCCAGAAAGACTTTAATATTTTTTAATATATTAACTTATCTAATGAGTGAATATATTAATCAGTAAAGTACTGAGGCAGACTGAAATCTTATCGTTTGATGATAGATTCTATTAGTCATAATTGCAATGCCCCTTCCTCCAATAATTCTTTGATTATTTAATCAACAGTAACCTCCTCTTCTGAACTCCTATATATATTTGTTCAATGCCTTGCTCAACTATCATACTGGAGAGATTTATTAGCAGGCTTGAATTGACAGAAGGACAAAACATAGATACCTTTTGAATAAATCAAACACATTTTACTTAAGACTACAGTACAAAGTGCAGTTAATAAATGGAAGAAAGATTAGTGTCAACATCTAGCACAAAGATGTAAGCTTCCTAGTGCCCCCATCTAATCAGGGATCACACAATTGTGAGTGCAGATTGCAGGTCTTTCTAGAAGTGTAAACTAGTCCCTTTTCATGCCTAGTGTTTCTGCATAAGGCTAGAGAAGGCCTACACATTGTCTGTTCTGAATACGTGATGATACTCCCTCACTTGGTCCAGGTATACCTCATCAATCTCGACATTTTATATAATGCAAATATGATTTGCAGTATATTCCTCATCTATTACCCTCAAACTCTTAAGGCTAGTTCAACTGATCCAGCCACTTCTTGAACTCTGGTTATAGAAGCAGAATAGGTATCAGTTCCCCAGAATTCTTTGGATTCATTCTAAGAACCTCTGAGATCATCTAAAGAGCATATCTTGGAAGTCTTAGGGCATTTAAAAAACAGATAGCCTTGTTATATGCACACCAAATTATTTTTGTTGTTGTTAACCAATGAATCTTTATTATTATCCAAAACATGGGTACCTACTCCTTCTACACTCCCTTTTTTCCTAGAAACTTCTACTTGTCTTTTAAAAACTTAGACTGTTTATCACCTTTTCTGTGACATCTCCCTAACATTCTCCATGAAGTTGATCAATCCCCTTTTATAGCCCCAATAGCAATTTGCACATAGCTCTAGAAGCACTGTTTTCACTATGTAATAATCATATATCCTCCTCTAAACTGTGAGTTTATCTAAGGCTTGAACTACGATTTATTTATTTTGTGTTCCTTTCAGGCAGCTAAAGCTAGAGTATGTTCATCATAAATGTTTAGTGTAGGAATGAATTCTAGGCTCTAACCTCCCCCCTGAATGCATGGTATTATAATAGAATCCACAGGTGAATGTGATTAGCAATATTCTCCCACAGAAAAGCAACATAACATACTAGGTAAAAATATGGCCTCCTGAACTAGATTGCTTGGGTTGAATTATAGATCTGATACTTATTAGCTGTGTGACCTGGGTCAAGATACTTAGCTTCTCTGTGCCTTGGCTTCTTTGTGTGTAAAATGGAATATTAATAGTACCTACCTCATTGACTTGTTGTTAGTATTAAATGAGATAATATTTGTAAGATACCTGGAGCGATGCCTGGCTAATAATAGGTTCTCAGTAAATATAACTATTGTGACCAGAAAAGGTTTTAATGTATGGTTACTGAATTTAGTAAATTAGAGAAAAAGAAAAGAATAGAATGAGGCTTTCTGCTCTATTGTAATAATGATTTTACTTGTTTTTATCCTTCCATTGATTTCTCACAGGTTTTCCTTTCTTTTTTCCTTCTTCTTTTTACTTTTCTAATCCCATTTCCTTTCTTCTTGAGTTGAGTGGTAAGAGGTGTTAGTAATAGAGTCAAAATTGGGAGTGGAAAAAAACAACGGTTCTTGGAAGTCACTAGGTTAAGTAGAATAGACTACAGTAATATACGAGTTTGATATACATGAGCAATTTGGAAAGGTTTCCTAAATGTGGGCCTAAAAGCTTTCAGGAGGAGTATCCAAATATGAAAAGAATGTGAATTGGCCTGAGTCTAAATACGTTTGATATCTTTTGCCTTTTGTAGCTATTTAATAGCTCTTTGTTTAATGGAAATAAAATACCTCTACCATTCTGGGTGAGCTGCACTTCTTGTTTATAGATTTAGGACTTTAAGGCTCTAAGTTTGAGATTTCCTTATTTATAAAGAGCTTCATACTTCAACGTGTGCACGTGTAAATCTTTCATCTTTTGATCATTATGTTAATTTCGCTTTTGAGGGGGCTAATTTTTTTCTATCTTGCTGTTGATATAATTTGGTCATTGGTAATTGTACAAAGTATGATCTAGTCAGGGCTGTTTGTACTGTTTGTCCTTAAAATTCTAGATATATTTGACTACCTCCCTTCAATTCCTTATAGTATAGCAGGTGTGTACTACAGAGCAGAACATAAACACAAAATTTTTCATTGGAAACTGATTTACTGTTGTTGTCTAGAATTTTCTTTCAGTTCTAGATTAGGACAATGCCAAAAAAATATGCTTTATTTAATGCTTTTAGCTTAAGCAGTCCTGTTCATTGAAAAACAGGTATTTGTATAGTTAGTAGTAAATTTTAAGTATGTTTCCTAATCCCTGCAATTTTACCGTCTTTCCTATATGATCAATTGTTATAGGAAATCAGGATTACTGTGTTTGAGTGAGATAGATTTCCAGTCTAGAGTTAAGACTGAAATGTTAAATGCATTATTCAAGCACTGTGAAAAAAGCCTAAAGTTAAAAGATATTTTAAATGGATCTTACACGAAGTAACTTTGTTTTTAGCAAGTAGAATGTTTGGTTTGGATAATGAGATGCACACGAGAGAGAAGTATATATACCATGGTAATTGGAAGCTACAACAAAGCTATTCACAAATGACTAGAAACAGATTCTGGTGACACATTAACCACAAAGGTGAAGCTTGAGTGGCTTATAAGCCCATCAAAATCAATGGTAATAGAGTATACTTGTTCACAGAATTCTTCTATTTAAAGATGCTGGACAGATGCCTCACAAGGTCAATGAGAAACACATGTTAAATGAACTGTTCCCTTGGTTTTCTTCAAGGCTTCATTTAATAAAGGCATTCAAATAAAATGTCCTTGTTTTTTTACTTTTCAAGGTGTAGCAAAGCAGAAACTTTGACTAAGTCCTCCATTTTCATATTTTCTGGGATAGTACTATGTATATATATTTTTTGAATGTATATTTACTTTTTAATGCTCGATTTGAGTAAGTCAGTAAGTTTCTGACACAAAATTTAATATGTCAGTTCTGGCATCAGTGAAAATACCATTCTATTTATGGATACATGTTTATTATGGATAACTTTTTTGGTGATGAAGAGGTCGAGTGTGTGAAACTTTTGAGAAAATAAGAGATTAAGAGGCATATTTCCATTTCCTATGGTTAGTCCCCATGAAAATTAACAAATGGTGATAGATAAATTTAGATTCAAAGATCTAAATAACTAAATACCTGACTAACAAACTATAACATTTGCTTGTGTGTGTGGGTGTGTGTTTGTTTGTTTGTTTTTTGTTTGGTGTTGAGGGGGTAATGTGAGAGTAGGGTCTAAATGTGTAATCTGAATTTGAAAGAACTTCTATTTAATACTTTTTAAAAAATATTTTGTATTCCCGGCAAAATATATATAGCATAAAATTTACCATCTTAACCATTTTTAAGTGTACAGGTTAATAACATTAAGTTTACTCATGTTTTTGTGCAATCACAATCACCATCCTCTGTCAGAACTCTTATTGAATACTTTTTGTGAGGTAAATTCTTATGTCACTAATTTAATCTACCGACTTTGGAAATCAAGGAATAGAGATACTTTATAAGAAGTATGAATCATAATAAAGGTAGAATTTAGTGTTGTACAGTTGGCCTGAGTAGAAAAAGGCAAAAAAAAAAAAGTTAGACTGTGTTTCATGTGATTTTGTGGTAGGAGATAAGCACCGTTTGGAAAAAAAAAAAAAAATTATCTGGCCTTGTCCCTATAAAATTTCCATCACTAAAACCTTGTTATGGGGTTAACTGTCAAAGATTAAATTAGATGCTCTGCTGTGGCTTTGGCCACAAATCAGATGAAAGGGCAGGAGTCATAATTTCTATTCAGAGGGTCGGGGGAGAGGCTGTTGACAGCTCTCCAGAGGTTTGAGGACCCCTTCTTGCTACAACCTCATGCCTCCCATGTGCGTCATAGGCAGAAGAATTTTAGGTCATAGAGAGATCTCTATATTCCCAGGTAGAAGCATTCATTACCATGTACTACATATTCAGAAAAGTGCTAAGAAGGATGAGTGGCTGATGCCAGGACTTGAGATCAGGGTAATCTGATCTAGTTGGTAATCTTTGAGCAGGTGTGAAAGAGTCTCTGTTTCCCTTTGTACTAAGGGAGAGCTTAAAGCTGATATTACAGGAAAGGAATGGGCTGAAGAGTGGCCAGAAGTGGGAAGAGCACATATTTTCCCCGTATACAGCAGATCCACGAGTATTATTTACCATTTTGTTCAACGTTGTTTTGTTATAACATTAACAAGATGCCCTAGGAACTTAATTCTTGTTTATATCAATTAGCCTATAGTAAAATTGATTTTGTTATATGCCATTTCACTTCAAGTTGCAGAGCCTGTCACTGATGTTAAGTGAGAACTTACTGTAATTACTGTACTGTAATTATCTCATTAAAAGGATTGATATATAGTATATTTTCAAACGTTAGGTAGTGACCCAGTAATGATTGTGAAATCAATAGTAGATTACTATCAACATTTTAATAAACAGAAATAAAAGATAGTAGAGAATAATGAGAGCTGCTTCATGAAACATTTTTTTAGATGTGTATCATTTATGTGTATATGTGTGGGTGTGGGTATTATAAATGGGTGTCTGTGTGAAAATGGAAAATTTATTTCTTGCCAAAATGTCATCTACAAAAAGTTTGAATCTATTGAAGTCAAGCACTTTAGAACCAAGTGCTTGGTTCTAAATTTACGGAGTCTAATTTCTGTAGGTATTTACTAACATCTGGGTGCAATTAAGTCATAGCTGTAAACTTTTTCCAGCTTACTCTGTTTTCAGATAATTAACTCAAGCTAATAGAGCAGTAATCAGTATGTGAAAATGGCAATTCACTACTAAAAATAGCTAATATTCATTGTATTGCCCAGTATTGTTCTAAGAGTATTCACTGTATTGATCTTTACTACAGTTCTTTGGGATAGGAAACATTACCGTCTTCATTTTGCAGATTAAAGAATGGAGGCACCGAGAGCTCTGATAA
>NW_011888785.1:18924787-18939978 GCF_000151845.1 Pteropus vampyrus | reverse complement strand
TCTCATTAAAAGGATTGATATATAGTATATTTTCAAACGTTAGGTAGTGACCCAGTAATGATTGTGAAATCAATAGTAGATTACTATCAACATTTTAATAAACAGAAATAAAAGATAGTAGAGAATAATGAGAGCTGCTTCATGAAACATTTTTTTAGATGTGTATCATTTATGTGTATATGTGTGGGTGTGGGTATTATAAATGGGTGTCTGTGTGAAAATGGAAAATTTATTTCTTGCCAAAATGTCATCTACAAAAAGTTTGAATCTATTGAAGTCAAGCACTTTAGAACCAAGTGCTTGGTTCTAAATTTACGGAGTCTAATTTCTGTAGGTATTTACTAACATCTGGGTGCAATTAAGTCATAGCTGTAAACTTTTTCCAGCTTACTCTGTTTTCAGATAATTAACTCAAGCTAATAGAGCAGTAATCAGTATGTGAAAATGGCAATTCACTACTAAAAATAGCTAATATTCATTGTATTGCCCAGTATTGTTCTAAGAGTATTCACTGTATTGATCTTTACTACAGTTCTTTGGGATAGGAAACATTACCGTCTTCATTTTGCAGATTAAAGAATGGAGGCACCGAGAGCTCTGATAACTTGTCTAAGCTACAAAGCTGTATGGGGCCAAGCCAGGATTCTAACCCAAGCATCTGACTTCAGGGTCTATGATCTTGACCACTACACTATACCACTTCACACTATATTAAACAGAACTATTTTATAAACAAAAAATTGTTATATTTCTAACATCACATGGTGGATTTGAATCTTTGATAATAATCTGTTCAAAGACTGATATAAAGTTATTACTACTGTTCTCTGATAACTCCATTTTAGAGAATAGTTGCCAGTGACTCGACCCTTACTCGCTGGTCTGGTGCAAAGGTGTAGTGTGACGCTGTCTAAAACTTGGCTGTCTTATAGTTCATTCCTGTCTGTGTGAAGAGGAATGGTATCTGTGAACACTAAGTAGTGTTTATTGAACAAGTTGACATTTATTTCAAATTCTCAGACATTTCCAATTGGTAATGGAAATGTGGCTGCTTAATGGGGCCCAGTGAGTGACTATGACATTGTTTTACCCAGAAAACAGGTAAGGATTATTGAATGCCACTTTTCAGGAATAAATTTATATATAAAAAATAGAGTTGAAATTAGAAATGAACCAGGTGAAGCTATCCAGTTTGAATGGTTTGAATCACTTTGAATAGTAAATATGTACTGTTTGTATCATTCACAGACACAGACTCATTTTTATCCTGAGGACTTATTATTTCTGGGTGAGTCAGAAGATTCATCTGTTAGTATCTGGATCAGTGTGCTTGAGGTCTGTTCCTGAACCCACTATACCTGTTGTGCTGTAGCTAGCTGAAATTGCTGGAGTATTAGCAACCCAGAGTGGCCCTCCAATGACTCATGGAGACTGGTGTATAAATACCCCAGTTTCTTCATACCCATTATGGGAAGAATTAATTCTGAAGCATAGATTAATTCAGAGATTCACTGCCACCCTGTATAGCTGCTGGTGGTTGTAAATTAACTACAAATTTTCCTCCTGTCTGTCATATGACATTGCAGATCCCCCATTAAAAAGTGGAGTTCATTTCCCCAACCTTGGATCTAGGTGGTCATGTGAACTTGCTTTGGCCATTGGGAGATTAGCAAACATGAAACAATTAGAATATTGAAAAGTGCTTTCTTGTTGGGGTTTGTTTTCTTGTGGCTTTTTTGAACCTCAGGCTAGGCTGTTGGAAGATGAAAGGTGGACTTTGAGACCATCTATTTCAGCTAAAGGTTCCTAGACCAACCATTAGACATTTATGTCTAACCACTGAAGACCATCTAGCCCAAGAAGAGCTGCTAGCTGAATGCAGAGATTAGTTGAGCTTGCCCAGACAGGAAGAATTATTTGAATGACTCACAGAAGTATGGAAACAATACATGTTATTTTTTTAACGTCAGTAAGTGTTGGAGTGGTTTGTTATGTGGCACAAACTATCCAGCATACTTGTTTAACAACTTACTGTTTATTGGCTGCCTTCTCTTCCCTGTATGTCTCTCCTATTCTGCTATTAGAGTTTGCTGAAACTTCCAAGTAAATATTCACTTAATTTCTTGCCTCAGGATCTACTTCTTGTGGAACCCAAGTTAAAACAATCTTTATTTAATTGTTACACACAGTGAAATCATTTTTTTTTCCTTAGGAATTCTCTGTAGGGATTGTTAGTTAAGTGGCACTGAACAAGAAATAGAGCAACACCAGACTGTGCTCATTTGAACGATCCCACAGTGCTCTCAGCCCTGACAGGCTCACAGGTTGGAATGTTCTCTCCTGGGCTGACACAACTTCCTGATTTCCTCAAATCAGAGTGTAACGCATGATCTTAGTTCTTCCCCAGCAAGACAGTAAGGATCCCTTCATAAACCATCAGGTACAGAAAAGTTTCTCTTCGTAGGCTGGAATGACAGTGCAGATTTGATCTCATTCAGCTTTGCAATGAATGAGGCAAAGGTAACTATTTCTATGAAACTTTACTCTGACTCTTTCTTCTTTAATCAATGTAATTTGAATGAAAAAGAATTTTAAAAACTTAGCAGTGACTTTATGAATCAAAGAAACTCAATTTCCTTTGAGTTTTCCCCAGGTAGCAAAAATAAATAGAAAACTTAGATTCTATTGTAAATTGATAACGAGAAAGCAGACAATCTACCAGGTAAAACTGCAAAAACAAAAACAAAAACAAAAACACACATATATGCAAAAAACAAAACTAATTGTTTTTGATATTGTGGCAAAAGGATGGGTGTGTGTGTGTGTGTGTGTGTGTATTGAGGAGTATGAAAGCTTGAGATAGGGAGAAATTAAAAGAATTTACATTTGAAGGATAGATAAATTAGTAAACTTACAGTGATTTGATAAATACATTAATACAAATAAATTTTTGAGTGTGATTATGTGGATCAAAATTTCCCAAATGTTCTTTTTTTCACAAACTATGTGGTGATTATATGAATTTAGTAACATAATTTATCACCATATATCAAAAATTAGTATGGTGATTAATATCTTAAATGCAGTTAAAACTTATTCTACTTATGCCACTTCATAAAAAGTACTATTTATCAGAAGTACAGTCTTCTATTCTTGATTACTTATTGTACCAGCATTTTTCTCTGGGGAATTTTGCATTTGCTTGACAAATGACTTCAGAACCATTAATATTACTTTGGTTTCCCATTTTAGCACTCTGACATTGGTTCTCTACACCAGTGGTTGTTATTTATTATCATTTTAAGGTGGAAAGATAGGACTATATTTCTAAGAAGTATCATACAAATTATTCTCTGTCATTGCAATAAACAGCTACTTTTCCACCAAGCTTCTACTGCACATAAAGTACATTTTCCTTATCATATAGTTAAAAATATATAGCATTTTTAATTAAAAGGCAATATACATTCATTATAGCTGATTTTTGGAGTAAAAGTGTAAAGGAAATAAATAAAAATTGTGTAGAATTCAAATACTTAGGAGCAGCCACTAATAATGTTTGATGTATTCCTTCCAGAATTTGTTTTTGTGAAAAATGCACATTTATTTTTTAACTAAATTAGCATTATCATATATTAAAAATCAAATACATTTTAAACTTAAAACTATAGTGTAGTTACCTTTCAAAACCTCTAAATACTTTAACCTCATGTTAAAGGCTTCATCATATCTCCCTGAATGGAAGTTCATGGCTTATTTTACTCAACCCCTATTGTTAGACATTTATGTCATTTCCAAGTTTTCATGATTGTGATTACACAAAATCCCAAAACCTTTGTAAATGAATTTTTCTGCACATCTATGATTATTGTCTTATTCTGAATTCCCAGAAATAAAATCATTAGATCAAAGAGTAATACATTTTTGAGGCTTCTGGTATATTTTTTTTCTCGAAGAGATCATCCCTATTTTCACTCTCTAAGGGTACATTTTAATATTTTTGTTGCTCTTGGCAACATGAATTTTATATTCAATTGTCAACTAGTATGAGCCTCAACCACTAAGTAAAATAAGAATCTGTCTGTCTATCTATCTATCTATCTATCTATCTATCTATCTATCTATCTATCTACCTACCTACCTACCTACCTTTCTATCTAATCTATCATCTGTCTACCTACCTACCTACCTACCAACCAAGAAAGTAACATAAGGACACATATATGTCATGTATTTATTCTCACAAATTATACTTTATAAAAGAAAACTGATATTTAGCAGCGGTATGAATCTTTCTCTCTGGAACACTTTCTCATCCAAGCCTTTTGAAACCTGGTCTTCTATGCTTGTCCAGTGTGTCTGATAAGAATGGCAGGAAAAGCACCTGCCATTATCAGGCATGAATGCTTCAGAGCATTCTGTGCCCAAGCCATATTTTTTCGGAGACCATATTGCAATCTTATTTGCAATTGCTGTATAAATAAGAATGACAGTTGTACTACTGCTTTGTCCCATTCTGTTGCAAACAAATGGGCTTTAAAGAAGGTTAGAAAACTCTCAAACAAAATTCATTTTGTAAGACATAAAATTTAATATATTAGAACTTGATTTTTCTTTTGAATCTAAAGGAAATTATTTTACAGATGGGATGAGACTATGGAATAAGACAAAGGTGAAAATACATATTTTCAGGTCGATTTCAAAACTAGAAGAGAATGTGCCTAGTTAATGTATACCAAGTTATTAGAGAAGCTATTTAAGGGGAAGTAAAAGACCTGTAGGAGAAATCTTGCAGTTTTCAGTTTCAATAAGTTAGCTAGTCTAACATCTTCCCAAGTTTCCTGTCTCCCTCCTGCGCCCCAGACTGGGATGACCCTTGTCAGTACATTGCTGTCTTGCTTTGGTCACAGCCATTAAAACCACCTGGCTCTCTACCTCACAGAAGCCTTCCACCTTCCTAAAGGCTCAGGGTACTCATCACCTAGTCCCATAGCAGGTTTGTGCTGAAGTGACATTAGAGGGGAGGATTACACCCTTTGTGGCCTCAGCCTAGACTCTTCCCTGAGAGATATGTTTGCTGTCTTTGTACAACCCAAGAGACATGCAAGACTGAAGCAGCCATTCCCAATCCTGAACAAACACTCTTGACCTTCTTCCTCCGAATGGAAATATCTCAGGGCTTAGATTTTAATCATTTATTCATCCAGCTAATAAATACAAATTGAGAAATTTTTATGTATCATGTACTTCAAAGTGGTGTGGGCTCCACATTGAACAAAAATATACAAAATCATGATTGTAATGGAGTTTACAATCTAGTAGGGGTGACAGATAATTAACAAATATGCAGCAACAGTTTTATAATGTAATGTTAGGTAGTGACAGGTGCTATGAAGAAATGTTAAGAGGAATATGAGAGTGGAGGGGAGGGGGGGAGAGAGAGAAAGAAAGAGAGAGAGAGAGAGAGAGAGAGAATGAGAATAAGTCATGTAGATATCTATAGGACTTTTAGATGTTCTGAGAAGGGAAACTGTACATGCAAAGTAGGAGTATGCTAGAGAACAAAGGGGCCAGTGTGTATGGATGGAGGAAGTGGAGGGGAGAGTAGGAGGAAATGAAAGTCAACACTTGAGAGTCAATTAAGGTAGGGAATGTAGGGTCGAAGTATAATAGGAAGCTAGTGGAGGTTTTTGAGAAACAAGTGATGTAACTTAATTTTTTGTTGCTGTTGTGAATTTTTTCTAATTCTGCTTTCTTGGTCTTGTCCTATGGCATTGAGACAGGAAGACATTTTTTCACATTTTCTTCTGCGTTTATATTCTCTCTCTGCCAAAGGCATAATTAAAATTTCTGAGGCTTTATATAAAACTTTATATAAAACCCAGACGACTGAGGTGGTGAAGTTTCTTTAGATTTCCAGTAACAGAATCCAAGTCAGATTACTTTAGCAAACTTTACTGGAAAAATTGATGGTGTATCTTTCAGAATCCAAGGAAGAGGCCTATTGAGGCCCTGGGAAGCGGGGTTGCTCTAGGGGCCTTAGCAGCAGCCATTTGTGCTTTCTATTCTACAGGTTCACAGTAGTTAGACCAACAGTTTCTGGGGGCCTTTTTTTTTTTTTTTTTTAAGTCTGAACTATTGGGAGAGAGAATTTGATTGGTTCATCTTGACTCAGGGGTGGTCCTCTTCTGAACCAATCAACTCTAGTCAAGGGGCAATGACAGCAAAACACAACTGCACTGAGAAGATCCTTGTGGGTGAGGTACATGGTTTCCAAAGACAAGGCTTTGTACAGACAGCTTTCTATGGTGTTGTTTGTGACTTTGTGGGCAATCGCCCATCTGCTTTGTTTATGCATTTTGATGGAGGCAGACCCCTGGAGCAGGGGCTTCTGGGTAGTAGCCATGTCTCTGTTCTTTTTCTTACAGAGAGTTGATATCCTGGGCAATTTGATTGCAAAGTCCTTTATAGCAAGTGTCAGTTTTATTCTACTTTGTATCTCCTTGTACAAAATAAAGGGCATAAGATATTTTTGATGTTTAATTTTGCTTCAAGCCTTGTTCTTCATGATTCTGAAGCAGCCCTACGACTATCTAAAATTACAGGTTCTATTTTATATTCATAAAAGATTTGCTGATAACTTGGCAGGCAAATATAGTTTATTGTGAAGAAATTTTGCCCACTCTCACATGTACTGCTGTGCCAAGAACATGGAATTTGGAGCCTGGAGACTGTGTTAAGTCTGGTTCCCAGGAAACTCTGAGATGGAGATTTGTGAGCAGGAGTTTTATCGGGGAGGGTTTTGAGGATCAGTACCTGTGAGAGGGAAATGAGACTGGGCAGAAGGAGCAAGTGAATTATAATGCAATTGCAACAGAAGGTTCAGCTGATCTTACAGGGATATCTGGAGGTAGGATGGACCTTCAGGGTCATCCGGAAGTAAAGAAAGGGGGCTAAGCCCCTGTTCCCAGTGGTGAACAGTATGGGGAGAAGGCTCACCTTGAGGGAGGCAGATCCCTTAGGCCTAAGGCAATGCCCTGAAGTTGGTTGCAGCAGTGAGTTCTGACCCAACGATCCTACTAGCAGCAGGGGATGAGTGCTTTGCTCAAGACATCCAGGGTAGGGAGAAGGAGGGTCTGATTGGTCCACCACAGCATCTACTCCGAAGACTTAAATTTCAATTCTATTCTACTATACTAGCCTATGAAGCCTTAAGCAAATACCCGAATTTCGGTGAGTCATCATGTTCTTTTTATTTTAAATGGATCCAACCAAGCCAAATAAACAAACCTCATTTTAAAAATGAGATTAGACAATATCGTGAGCACTATATAGTACACTTCCACTTATGTAGATAGTATTGTTTAGTTCTCACTTTAAGTCTATGGTGTATCTATGTTAGGACAATTCTATTGATGAGGAGACAGATCCTCAGGAAGATGAAAGTAGTTGGCTAGAATTTATATGGAAAAGACAAAGAAAAGACATAAAGAAAAGGCAGTCTCAGGTTTTCTGAACCTAAGTCCTTATTTTGGCCAATCCACCAGAGTTTCCTTTCAGCAATGGAAGTAACACTAATAATACTAACACTAGTAACAACAAATAATACCTAATTTGGTTGTTATGAAGATTGAATGAAAGACATTTATAAATCTTAAGTTGCTAAAAAAAAAGTGAGTCGATATCACTCTTCTTCAAAATTGCTTTTTCCATCAATAAGAGATGGGCGTGGTCTAATCAGTCTTGAAAAGAAGAGGGGAAGTTTACATAGGATCCCAGAAATTCTCTCCCAGCTGACCTCCTAAAGGCACAGTGCATCATGTTGTTTCCAATTTTCTTAATTGACATTTGTGACTCCTCTGGTTCACTCTTTGAGAGCTTCAAAAATTCAGCTCACATATTTTGAGCTGCAGATTACTCTATGAGGGTTGTGCTATAGGGTGGGGGGAATGAAAGACATGTTGTCCTTCAGGGATAAAAATCAGTGACAGTGATGGGAGCCCCCGTCCTGGAGGGAGAGGGACATTCAAAGAGCTCAGAAGCTTTGGGAGTCTGGGTCAGACTCTTAAATTGTCAGCGTGACTTTTAGCATGGAAGATAGCAGCTTAGATTTTGAACTTTATATGCTTTGACTTTTAGGACCTATTTTTAAAAGATAATAAAGTCATGGAGAAGAACCAGTCTGTGGTATCTCTACCATTTTGAAAAAAATTGCAACACTGTATGTGAAACTCCTTTTCCCACTGGCATGTGAAGTGCTTTACATGACACAAAAAGTCCAAAGGAAACAAAGTTGTTGTGAGCACATACAAGGTCACAGATTTATTTTAAATTGCTTTGTTAATTGATATTCATGCACCTTAATGCAAATTCAATAGCACATTTGAATTTAAGTTGAAATAGAGTATCTCCACTTTATTACAAAAGCCCACTTTTACTCGTAGATACCTTGCTAGAAAATTGCATGTGTTCTTCTTCTTTCTGGAAAATAATCACATGTAACCACTGACATGTATTATTTGAGCAAAGGTATTATTCCTTAACCCACTAAGTCTAAAGACCTGGTTTTTTTTTCATGTTTATTTCCCCCTCTGACTTCACTTAGTACTAATTTCAGATTTCCCAGTGTAGTGGGTTCAACAGGGGTCAATGGATTCTTCTGTCAACTGCTTTGTTTACTTATCTTCACTTGACCTAGATTAAATAGTCAAGCTTTTTTTGGCAGGAGAAATGATTTGAAAAAGAACTGTAATGTTGTGGGGATGGTTAAAATGAATCTGAAAATTCTATGTATGTAATTGTAGAAAGATTGAATAAGTCCAAAATGGTTATTTTGTTTAAATACAGTTTCACTGCTTGGCTTCAATGGTGATATGAAAACATATCTATAGGGCTATGTTTCTTACCACTCTGTGAATCACAATGTAAATGACTGACTTGTTTAATTATGCTTTGGTTGTACAGCTCTGACTAATGTTTTGGGCGTGATCTGGCATAATACTTCAAATTATAAAACGATACAGGTATACATGGCACACCTAACAACAATTCTGGTTATTATTTGTAGCAGAGAAGAAAACTTAGTAAAATCTTGAACATGTTATTACTTTCCCCTTTTGTTCCCAAAGTATCATTATCTTTTGACTCAGAATTGTGAACAAATGAAAGTGCTTCCTAGTGTAAAATGCAGAACCCATTAAACTCAAGCACATTAAAAAATGCAATCACATTTTCCCTTTTTAAGTATTGGAGTCAAGTTATACTTGAAACAACAGTTAACCTTAGGAATATATATATATAACAGAAGCATCCTTTTTGCATGTGCTCTAGCCAAAATTCCAAATTTAATCTGAGAAGTGTAAGTACAATTGTCTCTCTTATAACACTGGATCAGGATTCTCAACCTCAGCACTATTGGATAATTCTTTGTTGCAGGGTATGTCTTGTGCATGGTAGGCTGTTTGGCAGCATCCCGGGCCTCAACCTACTGGATGCTGATAGCACCACAAACCTCCCTACTTCCCCAGCTGTGACAAAAATGTCTCCAGATGGATGTGGCTCTACAGTGTAGCGGTTAGCACGTCTACTTTACATGTAGAATGTCCTTCGTGCCCCAGTGGAGCCACAGTCCATAGCCTACGGCCATGCCACCCTGAACAAGCCTGATGTCTGATCTCGGAAGCTAAGCAGAGTCGGGCCTGGTTAGTACTTGGATGGAAGACCACCTAGGAAGACCAGGTACTGTAGAAGTCTCCAGATGTTGCCAACTGTCCAGAGGGTGAGGGGAAGGGGCAAAATCATCCCTAGTGGAGAACCCGGACAATACTTTTCCTGGGTTTCATGGTCAAGTTCAGTATTACAATTTAAAAGCAAAATTTACCTTGGAAAATATTTGAAGGATCAATAATCTTTACTAGGAAGATTAGAAAAAAGGAAATACATTATATATCTGATGGTGGCCAGAAAAAAGTCTTCTTGTGAACTTTCCAATGCTATAATTTAGTGATGCATTTAGAGGGTTAGGGATTACAAAAAGCCTTTCTGTTTTCAAGCCCACAGATTTCAGTGGCATATATGAAAAATTACAGTTAAAGTAACTGAAGTGTAAATTGTGTAATTCTTATATTGACTTTATTTCAAGAAAGAAAATAGCATTTAGATTTAGAGAGAAACAAGTTGTCAACAACTTTGGGAAATCTCTAGGTAGGCCTAACTATGCCAAAGACCAATAAATTGGAAAAGGAATAAAATTATGCTTTTCCTCTTTAATGTTGCAGTGGAGAATCAGATTTTCATATTTTTGTCTACATGATTTTCTTATTTATAGTATCCAAGTATAGGATTGAGAGTATCGTTATTGTTGATATGCTCCTGTCAACGAATCTTCATGTATACTGTTTTGTTTTTCCTTTTATGTTTCTGGTAAGTTTATTTATATTTATATTTCTCTAGAGTTAAATAAAAATGAATTCACAATATATTGGCTTTAGGATTTATAACACTGGCCTTATGGTTAGACTTTTATGCATATATGAGTGTGTGTGTGTGTGTGTGTGTGTGTGTGTGTGTGTGTGTAGGTTCTTAGGAGGACCCCTATTTGCCTTTGTTTTTATGCTCATTTATAAGCATCTCCTCCACGCTGTCATCCACTTAGGGCAGGTGCATTGTCCATTGAAAGGAAAAGATATTTTCAAGAACTGTCGAGTTTAACTCAGCCAGATCAAGATTCTGTGTCAAAATGCATTTTCGAAATCAGAATATCCAAAAATTTGCAAAAGCCCAGTCATCTTTTTTCCTCCGTGAATCTTGTGTCCAACTGTGAATGCAGTGGTTTGACTTTCTCTGGGACTGCGCTGGCCCTTCAAAACATCCATTTACCTCTTATAGCTGCTTGCCTGCCTGAGTCTTCCAACTGAGCTAGCCTGTATCAATTCTAAGCACTTGATAAATTCTCTCTTAAATATATTAGGTTGTGCAGTTTACGATCTACCATCATCTTCACCATCCCCCCTTTTCTTAAAGTCAAAATTTTCAAAGCTTAAAGGAAATAAAAAAAAAAACATTGTAGAAATCTTGCATTCAGCTATTGTTCCCCATCCGCCTATTTCCTATCTTCCTCCAACCACAGTTAACCACTGTTGTCAGTTTCTTTGTCCTTCCAGAATTAAAAAAAATCTATACAAGCAAATATTAATTTCTTCTTTCTTACACAAAAGAGAAGATGATATACATGATGGAAAACACATTGCTTTTTTTCAATTAGTAATTTTTGGGGGGAGATCTTTCCATAGTAGTGCACAAGGATCTTGCTTACTCTTTCTTATAGCTGTAAATACTATTAATTATATGAATGTACAATAATTTATTGACCATTCCCTTAAAGCTGGACACTTGCTTTGGTTCCATTCTTTCACTATCATATCAGCAGAGAAGAACATTTAACCATTATTCTTTGCACAAGTGCAAGTGTATATGTAGGATAAATTTGCAAAGTGAAATTGCAGGGTCAAGGGGTATACGCAGTTCTAAATTTGATAGATATTGATAAATTACCTTGCGTAGGTATAATCTTAACAACATTATATGAGAATACTTATTTCCCCACAGCCTAATGAACAGTGTTATCACAATTTTAAATTCTAACAATATGATAAGGAGTAATGGTGTAGTTTTAATTCATATTTCTCTTTATATGAATGAGGCTGAAATCTATGGTTCAATCTTGATTGAGTTTTTCAAATTCCTGTCAGATTGTGCCCCTTGAACTTTCATAATTTTTGGCAATATAAATTCAAATGGGGGCTGTTCAAAAGGTAGGACCCTCCAGCTGCCATTGACTATATGTAGGTATCAAGGTTGACACAGCTCAGAGAATGTGCTTAGACTGTGTTGCTCTATTTCTCTTACAGTGAGCCCAATATTTATCTATCAAATTACTAAATTTCATAACTAATTTTTTTATGATAATTTATGTATTCTAAGTCTATCAGTTTTATTAAATCATTTGTCTTTATTTGCGAACTCTAAGTTCTCTGGATTTATGACTAAAGGATAAGACTTTGTTAATATGGCAAATCCGAAAATTTCCCTCCATTTCCTTCATGTAAAGGACAAAAAATAAAGGGTTTCTTGTCCGAAATTATCATCTGGGTATCATCTTTTCCACAGCATTCTCTTCTATATAGTTGAATATAGTGGATGTCAACAGGTGAGTACATTCAACATTCAGTTGATATTCATTGAGTGTCTACTACGTACTAGGCACTGTTATAGGCACTTACCATGATCTATTACAGCCCAGCAAAGGCAGACATATGGGTATTCATCCAACTTATCTATGTTGTGTGTGGGTAAGAAGAACTATGCATGGATAGCACGTATTGCTTTTTGATAGCACATATATCAAAAGATCAAGATTGGAAATTGAGATACCAAATTCTATTCTTGGATTTACCATTATCTTGGGGTGAGTATTGGACAAATTCTTTCATCTCTGTAGGCCTCAGCATTCTCATCTGTGAAAAATGTGATGTTGACTACATGGATGATGTTTACATCCCTTCTAGTTTTAACATTCTAAGATCATAAGATCTAAAATCAAAAGTAGCCCATGAGCTACTTTCACAATTTAAAAAATACCCAAGAATCCATATTTCTATACTAACAAAAATAATTGTGGCCTCTCCCTTTTGTGGATACCTCTTCAAGTATTCATAATTATTTCTTCTCCAACTGGAGGTAGCGGGACATATATTTTCCACAGGAATCTATTAGAATTTGTCATTATGTGTAAATATATGCACTTAAAAAAAATCTCCCAGAACATTAAATACTCAGCATACTCAACATTTATGACATTTTTGTTAAAGTATTTCTACATGAATAAAATGTCACAAAATATAAATCTTAGAAAAAATCTTTAGCACTAGACAGATTCTGGAGAAGCCAAGTGTACCTAGAGCATGGCTATTAGAAGCAGACGTTGTGATGCTGGCCTGTGTTCTTTGGGAGAATCTAGCCCCTCACCATGAGAGGATCAGGATCCACTAGAATGGAAGATACTGAAGTCTAACTTCACCTAGACCAGGCAACCTGCCTATGAACCTGGAAACAGTGAATTTATTTTTGAAAGCTGCTTAGGAACATCCCTCAATATAATTTTATCAAGTCACGCTCACCTTTGCTTTCCTCATACCCCATTCCTGCTCTCTATTGTATTCATCCAGGAGGATTCTTCAGGTTAAGCAATTTCATCTGCCATGGCAGTAGGTCAAATTTTTAAACTCAGTTTTAAAATTTATCCTATTTCAATGCTTTCAATCAAATTTTAAATGTGTTAAATAATTTCATTGGTTGTCTCTAATGCAAAATACTTAGATGAATGATATTAACTTATCACTTGTCACTTTGGATAATTAGCATCTCTTTCTTATTTTAAAATTAACATGATTTAGTGAAAAAAGAATGAATTTTTGGAGTTTCATTTTAAATACCAGTTTCATTAATTACTGGTTGTAATTTACTATCTTTATCATTTATCTGAGCTTGTTTATTTCTCAAATGATAATACCAATAACTTTCAAATTACTATGAGGTTAGAAATACTATCATATAAATATACAAAACTGAACACAGTAGGATTCAATCAATTTAATTATTTTATCATTATCATTATTATGAGTGACCAGATAAAATATCCACTGACAATTTTTCCTCTGAATTTTTAACACAAGGCAAAAAATAGGAAATTGTGTTGTTTTTCTTTATTATTGGATTTGACAAATATTTATTTCTTATTGCTATCTGCAAACATCTAACAACATATATGAACATTCAAATAATAAACAAATTCAGAGGGATATATCACTGCTCACACAATCTGGTAATTGATCACTGTGTATAGGAAGTACGTAGTGCATATCTTCCTAAAATGCCAACAATGGAGCTCTTTAATGAGTTTTTTTTTGCCCATGATTGCTGTTCTCAAATCCATTATCATAAAAAAAAAATCAGCTCGATATTTTATTTAACGCAGCTGGCCTTTATTGGTATTAAGTTTGAAGATTTATGAAGAAAGTAACTTTGTTTTTATTTAAGGGAAGAGAAGACTGAAAGACTGGTATTTCAGAAATGAGTAATTTAAACTGGCTTGAGAATGTATCCCAGGAGTCATTTATCTTGACCCTCCCGGACACAGCGTTGCTTCCGCGCGGAGCCTCTAGATGGCGGAGGAACACCGCGGAGCGCGAAGCGCACGCCCCGCCCGGCGGAAGGAGCCTCCTGGAGCCCCGGGGATTTAATCGCGCGCACGGAGGAATCCTCGGAGTTGCGGTTTCCATTCCCGGCATTGTTAATTGTGCTCCGTACAAAAATGCCCAAGTCATGATTTTAGGCCTGTGTGTACCCCTCCATCCGTAAAACAAAACAAAAGAGTTGCTTAAAAGGAGGAGAGCACGATATGTAATGCAACACATCACTTTTTTAAAAGAAGCATTCTTGGGAAATTGGCTTTTCAGTATTTTAGAAGCAGTGTGCGTGCGCGTGCGTGCGCGCGCGCACGTGTAGACCCTTAGTGGCATGAGAGTAGAGCGGTTACCGCCGAGACTCAGAGCTCGGAATGGTCCGGGTTTGATCCTGGCTCCGCCGCTTGCTGTGTGTCCTTGGCTGAGGTATGTCCACTCCCCAAGCTTTGGTTTGTATCTGGAGGTAACAGTGGCGCCTACTTCATTAGGCGGGTGTGAAGTTAAACGAAAAATTGAGGTAAAGCTCTTGGCACAGAGCTTCACGCATAATGAGTACCCCTTAAATAGCAGAATTTGAGCTTGTGAGGTACTAATACAAGTTCAATGGATTTATTCAAGTTGAACAACATCTTGGGAATGTGAGAGAAATCTGAGGCAGGGACTAGGCATCCTGAGGGCCTTTTATTATACCTTGCCATTTAAATGAAAGAATGTGCCTAATTCTCCATTTCTCTCTCACAAAAAGTGTTGGAGGAAGGGGTAGTCACAAAGTTCTGACACACAAGAAGCTCAGGGGCACATTTAAGCACACCACTGCCACTCCGACAGCTTCTCAGTAGAATTCTGGTGCTTCTTAAAAATCAGCATAAATAATTTTGTCAACAGCCAGTTTTCAAAAATGAGAGTGAAGTGGTGTATTTTCCCTGATGCCTGCAGCAGAACCTTATG
>NW_011888785.1:18920768-18924737 GCF_000151845.1 Pteropus vampyrus | reverse complement strand
AAGAGAAGACTGAAAGACTGGCATTTCAGAAATGAGTAATTTAAACTGGCTTGAGAATGTATCCCAGGAGTCATTTATCTTGACCCTCCCGGACACAGCGTTGCTTCCGCGCGGAGCCTCTAGATGGCGGAGGAACACCGCGGAGCGCGAAGCGCACGCCCCGCCCGGCGGAAGGAGCCGCCTGGAGCCCCGGGGATTTAATCGCGCGCACGGAGGAATCCTCGAAGTTGCGGTTTCCATTCCCGGTATTGTTAATTGTGCTCTGTACAAAAATGCCCAAGTCATGATTTTAGGCCTGTGTGTACCCCTCCATCCGTAAAACAAAACAAAAGAGTTGCTTAAAAAGAGGAGAGCACGATATGTAATGCAACACATCACTTTTTTAAAAGAAGCATTCTTGGGAAATTGGCTTTTCAGTATTTTAGAAGCAGTGTGCGCGCGCGCACGTGTAGACCCTTAGTGGCATGAGAGTAGAGCGGTTACCGCCGAGACTCAGAACTCGGAATGGTCCGGGTTTGATCCTGGCTGCGCCGCTTGCTGTGTGTCCTTGGCTGAGGTATGTCCACTCCCCAAGCTTTGGTTTGTATCTGGAGGTAACAGTGGCGCCTACTTCATTAGGCGGGTGTGAAGTTAAACGAAAAATTGAGGTAAAGCTCTTGGCACAGAGCTTCACGCATAATAAGTACCCCTTAAATAGCAGAATTTGAGCTTATGAGGTACTAATACAAGTTCAATGGATTTATTCAAGTTGAACAACATCTTGGGAATGTGAGAGATATCTGAGGCAGGGACCAGGCATCCTAAGGGCCTTTTATTATACCTTGCCATTTAAATGAAAGAATGTGCCTAATTCTCCATTTCTCTCTCACAAAAAGTGTTGGAGGAAGGGGTAGTCACAAAGTTCTGACACACAAGAAGCTCAGGGGCACATTTAAGCACACCACTGCCACTCCGACAGCTTCTCAGTAGAATTCTGGTGCTTCTTAAAAATCAGCATAAATAATTTTGTCAACAGCCAGTTTTCAAAAATGAGAGTGAAGTGGTGTATTTTCCCTGATGCCTGCAGCAGAACCTTATGCTACCAGATTTTAAAGTTGGTGCCCCAAAAAAACACCTACCAAAGAAATCATAGAGAAGTTACAGAAGGTGATATTTTGAATATTTTTTTAGTGACAAATTGAAAGAAAATGTAGTTATATAAATGTTGACCTCTTAAGAAAAATACGACACGTTAAACCAGTATAACTGCAATGTGGGGTAAAAGGCAAGTCTTTTTTAAATCCCGCTGTCCTTTTCTTTTTTTATTTTGGTCTAATTTTTTCATTTTCAATGAATTTTCACCCATAAATTAACTGGGAATACATGATTAGCGATATAAGAAGACAAAGGAGGTAGAGCTTTAAGTACTTTCCTAGGTACTCACAGTTATATTAACTTGAAAGTGAATGGAAAAAATATACTTTTGGTTCTTACAGCAGCAGCAGATCTAATTGCCAATATTTAATTTACACCCTGTTCTCTGTGCCCAGGAGAGTGAAGAAATAGGGAAATGTAGGCTTTCTTTTCTGCTCTGTCTCCAAGTGGCAGAGTTAGCAGGCAGGTCTTTTGTGTTGGGAACCTTTCCAGGACAGGAGCCTTTTTTGCAAGACTCATGGATTCCACATTCTTGGATATTTATGCTTAGCTGCACAACCTGCTCCTCTCTGCACTGTACTGCTGACCTGGCCTGTATCCTGCCCTCTCCCTCTCTACCTCCTACGGTGAAAGGACCAGAGGTCCCTGTGGACCTGAAGTAAGGCCCCTCTGTGCAAAGCAGATGTTTTGATTATTGCCCAGGCCAATGAGGGCTTTCAGTGCTCTTTGGCAAGTTATACATAACAGGAACAATCCCTGTGTACTTAGGTTTTGAAGACTCTGCACATATTACAAAGAGTTCAGTACATACTACTCTAAATAGTGGCTTATATCCATTCATTCAAATTGCAGTTATTTTGTGCCTGTTACATGCCAGGTGCTGTGCTGCGTACTATAGATAAGAAATAGAGTAGGACATAGTTCCTGCTCTCAGATGTTAATGGGAGCAATATGGGTGAAGACGAAGTTATTACACTGCCCACACACCTGGTGTATGATTAGTCTGCTGTTTTCCTGGAGTCATTCTCTTTGAGAGCTGTGATGCTTGGTGATGAATTAATTGTGCAGGGGTTGTGCTGGGTGAAGGAAGAAAAAGAAAGCGATCTCAACCTTATATATTATGTCAAGATGATCTTAGCATTATGTATTGCAGGACAACCTTTCTAGCAAAAAATGTGAAAAGTTGAGCCCTATATATTACAATCTATTAGGAAATTACTTTCAGGGATGTAAGGGCGATCTGTAGTATACATGATGACTGAGAATGATTAGCTTTTCTTTGTCAATTGTTGTCTCTCTCTTTTGGGAACACCCAAACTATTTTTATAATAAGCTTCCTGAAATCTGTGATAAAACCATAAAGAAAGAGATAAAATTCTTTTTTAAACATTCAACTATAGGGAGAAGGGGGAAATTGATTAGGATTTGGAGATTTTTAGATCTTCTCATTTATTGTATAAATAATTGGTATATGAGATTATGGGGAAAATCTGGGATAGTTTGAATGTATAGCCTTGGAAACAGCAGATGTATAAATAGGCTTAATTGTCTTTTAATGGTGCAATCTTAAGATAAAGGTCAATATTGGTAGGTCAATGTTTGGAAGTAGGCTTTTGGGATAATGTCATTTTTAAATGTGAGATTATTTCTTTGCTATCTCTTTTCTCATAGGTAATCATAATTTTACTATACACATCAGTATTATTTGCAGTGTGTTATTCATGTTATTTTGAATGAAATATTAAACACTAACAAGATGCCAGCTACCATCTAGAACATGAAGAAGAAATAGAATCATTAGGTTACCACAGGCACATGAATAAATGGAGAAACCCAGAAGTTGACTCTTTGGATGTTGAGAGCGAGTGAATATGAGTTGTGTGTGTGTGCCTGTGTGTGTATGTCTGTGCATCTGTGTGTGCGCATGTGAACATGTATGTGTTCTTATATGCCAAAATTTATAGTGTGTTTCTGGCATTTTTATTTAAAATTTTTAAAATGTAAAACTGTGAAGAAACATATTCATCTGAAGCATGAAGCAACTCCCCAGGAAAACATATCAAAACTTCATCTTTTGTCTTGGCACCAGAAGTGTCAAGTCATTTGTCACGTACAATTAATAACTCCTTTCTTGCCTTTCCTCCTCAAGCACAGGCATTGGAAAATGGGTCATGTGGTTTTGTAAAATAGCACTGTTTTCGACAATTTGTTTCCATGTCTGGACAGATGTAGTGCTTAATATGTCAATTTTGAAAATTTATTCTGCTCAATTTTTTGTTCTCAGATGCAAAGGTATATATACCTGCTACTGCAAATGTGGAATAAAAGTCTTAATTTCATAATATTAAAAAACAATATTATTTGTTTACAGACTTTCATTTTAGTATGACAACGTGATTTATCAAAAGCGTCATGTTATTTAAGGTGAGATAGTTTTATGAAGTGCAGAAAAGTCTTTGAGTTTAAGAAAGGTCCTGGGACTAATATGAGTGTCTAGTCTATTCAGTTTTATATTTGTGCGGAGGCTACTGGTCAATGATTTCCTTGTTCCAGAATGGTTTTTGAATTAGAAATAAATGTTAACATTTAGTATATTAGACTGTCATGCAGAATATGTGCTCAATCAATACACAGCTATTTAATTTTCGATTGTCTTTATGCGAAGTAGCATTTATATAGATTATCTTCAAATATTTGTCCTAGAATCTTAATGTATTCCTAGAAGTTTATTTATCAGTGGTTTTATTGAAATGTGTGGGAATTCAAAACTATATATATAATAATCTAGTCATATAATGGCACACTAACTCAGGTGGTTTTTTGGCTTCCCAATCC
>NW_011888785.1:18888526-18919455 GCF_000151845.1 Pteropus vampyrus | reverse complement strand
AATGAAGAATTGCTGGCTAGGTTAACAGGGATTGGTTAGTTCCAATAGCAAAGGAGGGTGGTGAAAACTACAAGGAGGAAGTAATATTCATTTTTGTCCACACAGCAGTTGTTCCACGATGTTTATGAGTCAGCCTTGCACTGAGTTTAGCAGCAGGGTTGGCAACTTGATAGCAGCTCTGAGAACTGAGGCCCCACTTCCCTGGCTCCTGACTCATTTTAAGTGAATCTCTTCATTTTCTCCATTATCACCCCTGATTAAGAAGCCCCCTTCTCACCTTTTTCACATGGCCATCTTTGATTTTTCTGTAAGTAAGGGATCCAAACTGTGTTCTCATTGGATGCCTCGCTGAATTTATAATACCCCAGTTTTCTGGCAGGGAGTAAAAGAATGCATGCTGTGTCATTTCCTCTTTTGAATCATTCCCTTTGGAGGTCTTGCTTAGAAATTGCTTACTATTAGTTTCAGCGGTGACACCACGTGAGCTTCTGGCCTGCAACATCCGTTAGGGTCTTTTGACCTTCATTCACAAAGAACCCTAGTTCAGTAATGATTTGACTTTTTTTTTCTTTTAAATGTTCATACCTTTAAATGTCCAAGTGTCAATTCCTACGTTTTCATAACTTCTGAATAATATCATAGAGAATACATGCCCAGTATGTCTCTGTGACCCCAATTTATTCCTCATAGTCTGTTCTGTTCTCATAGTTTACCGATGAAACATAAAATAATGCTATTACTTGATAGCTTGCTGCATTTAGAAATCTCAGATATATGGATGAACTAAGGTCCTAAGGAAAAGTTGCATAAACTGGAGTCATAAAAAAGCATACTGCTGAGACTGTTTTTGAAAATGTGTAGCTTAGAATAAAAGGGCTGATTTTGCCATGGCAGTGAAATTGCAGTAGGTCAGCTCCTGTAGCTTTGATTGCTGCTTAGAACTTCAGAATTCAGATGTTATGGAAATGCAGGAGCTATCATGTGTGCGTTTAAAAGAGATATGCTTTAAAAGAAAAAAAAGAGTTCAGATCACTATGGAATATCTACTTGTACAAAATATAACATTCTTTTATTTATTTATTTATATTTTAAAATGGGCTTTCTGCAACATTGGCACACCAGAAATGGGAAAGGTATGGAAATTGCATAATTTAATTATAAAACGTTTTTACTTGCCAAGAATAGGAATAATTCTTATTAAACAGGACAGCTAAATATTATATTATATAATACCATAACTCACACAATAAACCAATTTCAACTTAAGAAATTAGTTTTGCATAAGCCCAGCTATTAGTATCAGCTGCCAGAGGACTGACATATTCTTTATTTTTATTCTCCCTTGTTGAGGTTTTACTGTAGTGGTATTTCTGTACATGAGTTCTTGAGAAAGTAGATAAAATATTGAAAGGCTGAACAACTTTATCTGAGAGGTTGGAGGATTGCAAAATTCCACCCTTACCTCAATAGAATGCTCAGAGAAGTCAGCCACAATATTATGGGGGAACAGACACAATTCCTTCCATACCAAAGACAGACTACTGAAAATTCAAGAACTTCCCCTGCTGAAAAATACTTAGTGATGTTAGTCAAAAACAAACAAGCAGACTGTCTTTAATATTCCACTGCAGAATGGCTGCTTTTAAAAATGTATTATGTGCCCAGGAGAGGGGAATTATTCAGTGGTAATCTGACTCTTGATGGGGCTCTACCTGTTTAGCTCACCATTTCATTTAAAACAAGCTTTTAATTTGCTAGGGATTTTGTTGTTGTTGTTTGTTTTTGTTTTTTTAATACTATCTGGTGATATCACTATGGTAACCATGTCTTGGCAATCAACCATGAATGCTGCCGAAATAGTTCTTAAAAATCTAAGAGTAAAACAGTAGTAACAGTGAAACTGACTCGAACCTCCTCTGTAGAACCTCCAAACAGCTAGCTGGTTATGAAAAGATGGAAAATATGGAGAAATGTAGGGCATAACTTTGAGTGGAGAAAATTGAAAGGGAGAGAGATTTTAAAAAAATGATGCCCATTGAAGTTTCTTTTCTTTGAAGTAATCATGGTATTTTTAAAGTTAAACTGAAAGTAATAAGAAAAATCTAAACTGGGCTTTACAGTCACTTCTATAAGATGTAGGTAGGAAATGGTTTCAACATACAATATAAAAAGAGAATGAACATGAACATGTTTTGTGAGTTTCAACAAAATTATTTAATATCTTTTTCTTAAAAAAGAAAAAAATACTCAGAAGAGTTAAAGCAAGAGAATTGTATCAAAAATTCCAACAAGATTCAAGTTGCAGGAAGCACACATGAGGTAGTTTAAAAATGCAAACACACACATAACCACTTTTTAACCCAATTTAGGACTTCTTCTTAATTGATAACTAAACAATAGTTCACTGAAGCAATATCAGAATTATAGTAGAGACTGTTGTGTGATTTTCAAAATAGCTGAGAATAACGTTTAATGATAGTATAGAACAGAAATATTATTTTTCCTTGTTAGGGGAAATAAAAATATGGGAATTAAAATATCAAACCAATTATTTTGATTTCTCTCATTTATTCATCATTCAATTACACAAGAATCAAGCCCGTTTTCTTTTGCAATTCACTTTTTCATAATGAAAAGAGTGATAATAGAATGAATTAACATTAGTATTTATTTCAAGACCCTTGTCCTGAAATGAGTACACATTCAACTCAATCTTGTGTTCTTCTGTCACTTTCATTTGCAATATTGTAAAATTATTTTTAATTTCTATATGATCACCCTTTGTATCATCCACCCTTATACAAAGATTAAAATATTATTTCCTAAGTGGATTAAAGGGATCAAATATATGGTAGCTGAAGGAAACTGGACTTTGGGTGGTAATCACACAATAGAATATATAGATGTCAAATTATAATGTACACCTGAAAATCATATAATTGTATTAACCAATGTTACCCCAATAAACTTAATAAATAAATAAATAAACTTAAAAAATATTATTTCCTAAGGCAAGAACATCTACCAGTATATTTTGTGCATGTTTTCAACTATAGGGATAAGGTGCTAATCCTCTAGATAGGGGTCAGTTATCTAGAGAATGCAATTAGTCAGAGCATCTTGTTCTCTGAGATTTTGGTGTATAATAAGGTGTTTCATATATGAAAATGAAATTAGTGATCCTCAATGATAATGGATTATGTTGAGGTGCCCAAACAAAGCAACTATGTCCTCAGAGCAAAATGACATGTGAATCAAATCCATAAACATAGCTTTATTAGATTAGTATTCTATCCAACAGATAATTATGTGTATTGCAAATTCTGAAAAAAAGTATCATCCTTATAGGAAGCGAGTAAAAAAGAATAGCTACTTTTATTATTCTCTTTAGTAACATTTAGAATTTATATATGACATGGTTATACAGAAATCAAACGAACAAGTACCTTAAACAATAACAGCAATAAAAAGAACATATTCAATATTACTGAAATCCTTTTTATCAAAGTGAAGTGTTCTTAGATCTATAAGATTAACTGTCATCATAGCTGGTGTGTGACTTAAATCATTTAAGTTTTTGGAAATAATTTTAGTTAGGAGAGTTCACTTCGGCTTATTGCAAACACAACTACAGGAGCTAAATAGAGCATTTATTTCAGCTTAGGATATATCAATTTATTAGCCTAGAAATTCTGTCAAACCTCCTGACTAATCAAGAATATGAACGAGTTGGTGTGAATTCAGCCTTTTGGAACTTTCCACCTCTATTTTCAATTTTAGTTTTAGACTGTTCCGTTGCTTAATTTCCATCATGATTAATTAATTTATAAATAATTTATACCCCATCTTCTCCCAAGAAAGGATTTAAGGAGGCTGCATTTAAGTAGAAAACTACCATAAATATATAATGAGGTGGATTTCAGTGTTCCTTCTTTGGCGATGGGAAGGTCACTTTTTGCCTAGGAAAGAAGTATAACCCAGCCTTCTCTGCCAGGACCCCTCTTCCTCCCACTCCACTTTGGGAGTGGAGGGTGATGGTCTTTATTATAGTCATTGGGGACATAAATTAGGTTCAAATATTTTTTCTTCCACATACTAGCATTGATTTGGGGCAAGGTACTTAATCTTTAGGTACCTATGTTCTAGCTTTAAAACAGGGATAATAATTATAATTCTCTCATAGAGTCGTCTAGAGGATTAAACGAATTATTACAGATAGAATCATAGAAGAATTCCTGGCTGGTAGTAAGCATGACTCCACTGCTAGCCACAGTTATCACATGCCCTTCTGTTCTCAATTAAGATGCCATTTCCTCAAAAATGACTGTGATTAAATTTTTTTGGGTGGTTTGTATTTGCTTTGTAGTACGATTTACTGATAATTAAGTAGAAATGAGTATTTAATGTAATATATTCACCAGTTTTGGCTGTGTCAGTAGAGAACTTTCTAGTGTGCTATAGGTTTTTCCCTTTACAGCCAATGAAAATGGTTTAAAAGTGCCAACTGACTGTTCATACATTTCTCTTTTTTAAATTAGATTCATTGAGGTGACATTGGTTAATAAATTATATAGGTTTCAAGTGTATATATACTTCTAAATACCTAAAAATTTGACAGATTTTTTTTTTAAAGGAGCAGTTTATAAGTCAGTTTATTAGGAAGGTATTTGCTATGTACACAGATGCCATTTCTCAAACCAAATTATCCTTTGAGCATTTTCATTATATTCATTTTGAGTCTGTATTTATATCTACCTAATATATTTGTAATTTGCTACTAAATGTTTGGGTTTCTAAATGAGAGTCTTTACCAGATGCTACAATCTCTATTTTCTCAAATGGGTAAACATATTCTACACGGTACTGAATGCTCAAGAAAAAAGATGGTGGCCTTAGCATTTTACATAATGGTAAATAATCAGACATTATTTTTGTGTTAAAAGAAAAATAAGCATTCCTCAGAATACAAAAGAAAATTGATTAATTTTCGAGGTGAAATATGAGCCCTCAACGTAATTTTGCACCAAAGCAGGCTGCTTTTAGTTATGCCCCAGAGGAAAGCATTTCCTTGTCTCTGCTGCCAAGGATGCTTTACTGGACAGAGTTGAGAAGCACTGCTTGTGTATGGAATTTTTTATCCAACTTTGATTTGAATATTTCCTTAATTGTTTTCATTTTGGTGGTAATGACACTATATTTTTAAAACTGGAGTCCTTCAGGGATCTATTACTATAATATCACAAAAATGGGAGTTTCTTTTACAAAGAGGAATTGAAAATTTCTATTCTGTACCTTTCGGTGTTTGATAGGAGAAACTGGATGACACAATTGATCACTGTATTCATTACTCTATCACTAGATGGTACTGTGAGAGGATACAGAACTACACTCACTCTTCTCCATTTTATTACGTGATTCTGTCCTTATGGTTCGTATCACCTATCACTATTTTAATCTGTATTCATTTATTCACTTTTTTCATTTATTCATCAAACAACTTTTGAGTTTCTACTATGTATGACTGGCATTATGCTAGGTGCTGGGGATTACGACAAGGTAAATAAGACAGTTCCTCTTCTTAAGGACATTATGTCTAGTAGATGATGGCTATAGGGGGTTTTGAAATCTCTCATTCATTTCAGACATATTTAGTGAGCACTGATATGTGTTAGGCACCCAGCAGTACTACAGTGAACAAGAAGCAGTAGAGTGTTTAAGAGCAGAGTCTCAGCAACCAGACAGAAAGGGATGAGATTGCATTGCAGGGCTTCATGGGAGCCCTTTAACCTCCTTGTGTTTCTCTTTCCTCAGATGTAAAATTGGGATGATGCAAAATTTACTCATGTTATGGAATTCTTAGGAAGATTATATGAGTTAGTATATATAACTTTTAGCCCCTACTGTTATTCCTCACGCTTTACTCACTCCTCAAATCTATTTTCTCACCCATCTGTCCTTTTCATTTCCTTAGACCAAGCAGTCTCGGTAATTAATCATTAACTTGAATATTGTTAAAAATATTGCCTTAAAGAACAGAGTGGAAAAAAATACAGCTCTATCATTTTTTGTTGTTGTTGTCGTTCTTTTCCTTTAGTCATGGAATAAAGCCATCGAAAATTACATTCTTCAAGGGGCTTACCCAGGTAAGACGTTTGATTTGAGGGCAAGACAACCCCAATCAGAAGTTATGTTTTGCAGGAGCCTCTTCCACTTTGAGACTCTGAAATTCTGAATTGTCTCCTGTCTGCCTCCATTACCAGAGCCATATGCTTGTGCCATGAGTGGGCATTCATCAGGGGTTCACACAATTGTCAACAACCTGCAGGGCACCTTGGCAGCAGAGCAGCAAATGCTGCTACTTAAGTCTTTTATACTGCCTTGTAAAAGTGCTTCACCAGTATGATTTAACTTTGCGAAGAAATAGGTGTAGCGAGAACTCAGTGGAGACCCATTCTTTGGCAATATTTGCATTTTATAGGACGTATACATATAAATTTCCCACTTCTATAGTAATATGGCTTTAATCTTAATGAATGCCATTTTGGCTGTTCTTTTCAGAGAGTGGAATTAACATTCACATGTGAACCCAAAATGTTAAAGTGTTATTAGTCTCTTGAGGATTTTGCTTCTGGCTATGCAGTTTTAGAGATTTCATCATAGTTTAGATGTAGCAAAATACCACCATTTCTGCTTGTTAGAATGAAACTCTCCAAGGTTTCTACTTCAGGCCAGGGTTTGATTTTTCAAAGCAGAAAAAAAATGTTTTTCTTGGACCCTGAGTATAACTCAATATCAAAAATCAATTGAAAAGCCAGCAAAAATTGGTCATTCGAAAGCTTTTTTGGTAACAGTTATATTGCCATTATCAACAAATTTCTTAGTTAGACTGCTTAGGTTATTAATATGGTTCTGTGCAATATTAGAAATTTCATTTATTTATTTAGTGAGACTCCTTGCTTGGTTCCACAGAGTTTAAATTGACAGGCGGGATTTTGTGCTGGTTTTCTACTACTTTTTGTTTTAGAGAATGCAAAGATGAAAACTTGTTGAGAATGTTATTTAATTTCTAGCCTTTGCTGCCTGTCTTTTCATTCAAATATGGAGCCCTTCCTTTTCAGTTATTCCCCAGGACATGATCATTTTACCTTACATAGAGATTCTTAGTTATTAGATAAAAATTTGAATACTATCCCAGGTTTGTTTTATATAGTAATCAGTACAGAGGGTGTGAAACCTTTAACTTTTGTAAGTGTAACTTCACTGAGCACACGTACACACATCTGCCTTTAACATGTAAAATTTATTCTATAGAATCTAGGTTTTCATCCTGCATATTTTTCTACTTAAATCTAAAATGTAATTTTCCAAATCCTAAGGTGATAGTCTATCATAACAAAGATAGCCTTCTCACTAAAAGAATATTTCTTGAGGGCTTTATTTGACCATACACTTATCTTTTTAAATCCTTCCAATGGCAAAGTAGGTATTGTTATCCTGGTGCAACTGACGAGGTAACTGAAGGTCTGAAACCTGGTCAGTGTTACCGCTTTTAAGTGGGAAAGCCAGCATTGATTCAGCCACGGCCAGCTCTGAGGGCAGCACTCTTCAGTGTGGTCCTTGGATAGCCCCCTCAGTGTCTCTGGGAGTGTATTAAAATGTGGAATCCTGGGCCCCAGGACTATGGGATCCAAATCTGCATTTTAATATAATTAGGTGACTTGTATCCACATTAAAATTTGTGAAGAGTTGTGTGGCTCTTAAAAAAGTTTCAGGCAGTTAAATACAAGACACTGAAAAAAATTCCACTTGAGATGCTTTTCATCTGTGGGCCTTTATGATTTTTACCTAATAACAAGTTAGATTTTATTTCATTATCCTTCAGCTATTATGTTTTCACATCTAGCTTTAAGTTAGTCTAACAAGGGTTATGTGTTGTGCTCTGTGACCTTTTTTTAGTGATCTGTTTTAGTAGTATTATTGTTCATGAAAACAGCTTTGTGGTTATAAAACAAGAAAAATTGATTCTGTCCTAATTGCTTGATCCTTCCATGTATCCAGGTAATCTTCTTTGTCATATTCCCCTCCAGACTTACCTTTGCTTGTTTAATTCTTTAAAAAAGTTGACTTTTTCTTTGTCTAGTTTTTCAAAACATCAGATGTAACTTGCAGTGGTAAGACCCACTTAGTAAAACAGGCAAGGTAAAAAGAAAAAAATTATAGAAACAAGTTTAAGAAGGTGAAATTTACTTATATAATGCATATGAAGTGAATTAGTTGCCGCAGTTGAAAACAGAATTTAATTCTCATCTTCTGAGCAGTGAAGTCGAACAGAGAAACATAAGAGGCTTTGGAGTTCTCAAATTAAGATGAATAGAATCATTCATGTTCGTATGGACAGAAACACGTTTTTCTGAAATTAAATACTAAGAGGTATATATTAGATGTCTTTGTGTAAAAGTTCATAGGACCACATAACGTATAATATCATATTTTTGCAAAAGAAAATGAAAAGCATAAAAAATATACCTACCTTACATTAATCTTCAATAAATGCTAAGGTCATGAATTTTAGATTTCGTGAAATGATTTTTTTGAGGAAATGAAAATGTGATGGTAGTATATTGTTCCCTGATGATCAAACAACTGAATACAGTGACAAGAGCTTGAGAGCCTTATCTAAATATGCAATTCAATACTTCCCTTGGACTGAGCCTCCCTCTTACATTAGGTATATTTGAAGTGGGTTTTTTGGCAAATGCTAGGTCTCAGTAAGTTTGAATTTTCAGATGAGTGTATAAAGTAATGTTCTGCTGTTGGTTTAAGGAGGCTTAGAATACCAGGCATGTTCACAGGGATGTTGACATCTCACTCTGAAACGCATTTTTCTCTTCTTAAAAAGTAGAAACTCTCACTGCTGCAAACTTCTGATAGGATAATGGAGAATATTTTTTTTTGAGAGCATACAGGTTAGTCTTAAACCCTGTGACAAAAGAAGCAAATCTCAAATATCTTTCCCAGAATTGTTATGGATGATTATTATTAAAGACCATGGCTACATGGTAATATACATATTTTGGAGAAAGCAGATTTTCTTTTTTTTTTTTTTTTGAAATTCAATTCTTTATTAGGGAAATTAGGTTTTGGTTAGAACTTTTTAGAATAGTGTTTGCAAACATTTAACATGGGGGTGGGGATAGGGAAGAGCAACCAAGGACAACACAACACATACCATCCTTCCTCAGCTTCTGAGGGCCTAGAAGAGAACTCTAGATAGAGGTTTCCAATTGAATCTTGGCTGGCTCTTGCTCCCGGGCTCCGAAATGCACATTTTTTAACACAAAAATCCAGTCAACCATATAGAAGGTCATTCAACAGTAAGTGGTTTTGAGGCCTGGTTTGGTTCAAGTTACTTTGTTAAGTAGTGGGATAATTATTGTATGAAGCATGGTCTCAGATCAAGGGTATTACAGAGTGGTAAGGGAATAAAACTCTCTTAACTATTATTTAAGTAGAAATAATGGTATATACATTTATATTTTGAATAAGGACACAGCCCTAAAAAAACTGGTTGATATTTTACCCCAAATCACTTGCTAAAAATGTAGAAAAGTAATTCATGTGCATATCAAAATCTATTGTAAACAAAACCCTCAGGTGATTCAGACGTATGAATCTTTGGTGGACACTTTGAGAAATAATGGATGAGAATGGTAACCTCATATTTAAGGGATTAACTGGTCATTTTGGCTGCGTGGAGACCCAGTTAAAGTGTAATGACTAAGGTCATCTGTAAAGACTGATCTTAATAGTTATCTTACAACTTTACTTGAAGCAAGTTATCCCTGTTAATTTCCGGGCATGAAATGTAATGATCTGTTTTATTATTGTTAATTTATGCTCAAGCTTCCTTTTGCTCTTCTCTTTTAACCAACATAACAATTAGACAGGCTAACTATTTGCCTCAGGGAAATGCTGTAATGGGACTAATTAAATATTTAATATTTTAAAGAACTTAAACAACCTTGTAAGTCATACTTTAAGAAGGGATAAAATCATGATGTTCTCTTTAGTAGGAAGAATGTTAATGAAGCACTGGGATCATGCATCCCTTTAATGCCCATGTGCTGAATCTGTCGGGAGGCAGAATAGCATAATGGTTAAATTAATGGCTCTGGCTCATGGCAGTTCGTCTACTTCCTCGCTGTGAGGCCTAGAGCAAATTTCTTAGCCTTTCTCAGCCAATTTTTCTTTTGTCACCTATAGAGTAAGGATAAGAATACCACATACCTTTCTGGAATGTTATGATGACATATAATATATGTGTCCAATAAAGTGGTTTTTATTAATATGAACTAACACCATAGACTACAGATGTTACCAAATCTGAGACTTGTAGATTTTTCTTTTTAAACTAGAAACGTAGCTAGGATTTTGGAAATAGATATGTACTTTTAGAACTAATATTAAATCTGGAAAGGAAGAAGAGTGACAGGAGGAAGAAAAGGCGGAGAAGGTGTAGGAGAAAATACCTATAAATGCAACCCCACAAAAGGCCTAAAGACAAAGAGAAAGAAACTTCTGTGCAGAGGATGGAGATTAATTGTAGGTATTTACAGTCAGTGTAAAAATGACCTCACTAATGTGGGCAGATCTCGGAATCATCAAATGGAGTATCGAGATCATATAGGGAATGTTTCATTTTCTAGGTCAGAGGTTAGTGAATAAATTAGAACATATTCAGCATTTTTTTAAATTAGCATCTTATTTTTTCAAAGTTATTCAGAAAAATGAACTAACAAAGAATTAGAAAAGTTTCCCTTTTGGAAACTAAATCAGAATTAGTTCAATAAACATTTAAAATACATAAACAGGTATATCTGAAAAAATTTTTTGAAAGCTTATCCTCCTATTTGTTTTTAAAGGTGTTTTCTTTACAACTAAAGATATTTTGTAAACTCTTTAAAGGAGAGTTTAAATGTAAAATTTACCCACACAGTATTTTTTTTTTTTTGATGATATGAATTGCAAATTTTATAGAGGTCCAAATCTTGTGATTGCCCTGTGCATTTCAAGTCCATCAGCCTTATAATTAGCTTCATATTTTACAGGAAAAGGAAACAGTGTTCCTAACTCCATTCATTCAGCAAATATTTATGATGGGTACTGTGTGCTAGCCCTTTAGAAAAGAGAATGGGGTTTAAATTTTATCAGCAATTATGTGTTTTTCTTGTTTTATTCATATACTATACTAAATATTCTTGGTTAATTTTTGAAAATTTATTAGCTATGTACTGGTTTTATGAGGACTTACCGGAAAATCAGGGTGAGGTTCCAGTTTTCTTTCATACAGGGCAAGTATAGTTGATCCACATTATTCATGGATTCTATTTTTGTGATTTCCCTATTCACTAGAATTTATTTGCAACTCTAAAAGATACTCGTAACATTTTTGAGATTATTCACAGACATGCGGGTGAAATTTTGAGTTGGTCCAGATACGTGTTCTCAGCTCAGGTCAAACAAAGCCAGCACTCTGCCTTCTTGATTTAGCTCTAGTGCTGTAAGCATACATCCTTTACCTGGTCTATGTAGTGCCATGTGTTTTGCCTTTTTGTGCTTTTCGTTGGTGATTTAAAATGGCCTCCGAGCATGGTGCTGAAGTGCTGTCTAGTGTTCTCATGCACAAGAAGGCTGTAATGTGCCTTATGGAGAAAATATGTGTGGTAAACTTCATTTAAGCCATTAATTTCTACACAAATTAACAGTATACATTTAAAAAGGCATCTTTAAACTGAAACACACATAAAACAAAGTTATGTATTGATTGGTAGGTGAAAATCTCATGATCAGAGACTTGTAGGAATCTAACCTTCCCTTTTCCCTAGGAGCACTCAGTGTTCACAATGACTTTGTACTGCAAATAAAGAAAACAATTGTTGCATTTTTGTTTGCATTTTTGAGGAGTTTGCTAAATGCCTGCTCACTAAATTGTCTTTTTCCTTTTCCTTTTTTTTTTTTTTTTATGCCTGCAGCACCCAGGCTTCTTAGGTGGTCTCCCATCCAAGTACTAACCAGGCCTGACCCTCCTTAGCCTCTGAGATCAGACAAGATTGGGCTTGTTCAAGGTGGCATGGCTGTAGACTAAATTGTCCTTTTTAATGTATGCCAAGACACATGATTCTGACTCATAAGCAACTAGTTAGTAAATACAGATAGGTGGGTGGAAAAGGAAAATTATAAATAATGTTCAACTGTAATTTCTGTTTCTTCCCTTATGAACTTAAAAAAATTAAAACTGCTACTAATACACAACAAAATGAACCTAGAGAGATTTGAAGTCTAGAAAAAAATTTGTAATGTGAGGGAATCCTCTTTGTCGGAAGAGATTTATCTGTCCTGCTTGTCACTGTCACCTGTGCCTAGCACAGTTTCTGACCCATAAGGAGTGCTCAAGGTATGTTTTATAAAATGAATTGCATTGAATCAGACATAAATTGACACTACAAGTAGTTTTGACTGTGATTTGACAGTGATACGAATGAAAATGTAAGTCGAAGAAGTATAAGGATCATTTTACCTGGTGGTAAAGAGAGGTCAGGAGACAGTGTCTCCCCCTTTGTTGTAGGGTTAGCTAGGAAAACCACCCCTGTCACTGGGCCTGAGCAATGACAGCATGTGTCAGCTGTACTTCACCTGAGTTGTCTATGTGATCTGGGTCAAGAAACCCTGCTTCTTTGGGTCTTGGCTTCCAATTATTAACTTGATAATCAGCTTGATTATAAGATAACAGAAAGTATCATTTACCAAATTTCATAAATATATATGAGACCTGAGAATATATGTAAATATAAATTCTAGGGACTAGACTGGGAATGGAAAGGAGAAACACAATATAAATCAAGCTGAATTTATTTCTATGAATTAAGTGAGAAATCTTGAGCAGCTTGGAGTCATCTAATGAGTTTGCTGGTGGGTTGATTTAGACCTGTGTGGTCTGCATTGAATTAAGCTAATGGCCAAAATTCTTTGGCAAAATGTAGTGAAAAGAATCCAAAGTCTTGGAAAAATAGGAGTGTTGGAGTTGATTTATCAATAGCACATGCTTACCTCCCACACTATGACCTCCAAATAGCCAGTTATTTTCAGTGATTTAATAACAACTTTTGGAATAAGAAAAAAAAAAAAAAAGGAAGAAATCAGGGAGAAAGAGAAACACTAGAGCCATAGAGGTAATTTTTTTCCCTCCACTGGTATATTACAACCAGAGTTTGAATCTAGATCATGTAAACAATCAACAATCTAAAGATTTTAAAAGACATCACTTTGGCCAGCTGCAGTCATGCCTGGCATTCCAGGAAACTGCTGACATCCGTGTTTGGGATTATGATCTTTTTAAAGCACCTCTAGGATTACAATAAGGCATAACAGAAGGTACCTGGGATTTCTTGGTGTTTTTTTGTAGTTAACTTACGGTTTCATTTTTTTTCTTAATGGAATTATGTCTTCTTAGCCATTAAATATCTCTCGAAAATGAGCTGGAAACTTTTGCTAAATAGATGTTCAATGTTTGTGACAGAACTTCACCACATAGAAACTAAACATACCAACAACTCCTAGCTTTAAAATAACTTTTGCACAATTACTTTTTTCCCCAAAGCTTTATACTAGTGTAATATTTTTGAAAGTGTTTTAAGATTTTAAGGAAAAAGAGATGCAGGTCCAAGAAAAATTCAGTCATACAATGAAAAAAAAACCCCAAAGAAACAAAAAACGTTTAACAAAAAACAACCTCAATTGAGGTGATAATTGGATGAACAGATACTGTAGGTGCCTGGCAGTGACAATTATTTTTCTGAATATATGCATTTAATTTTTCTATATTAAAATAAAAAATATTCTAGATATCAGAAATTATAAAACGTACATCCTATAGTTTGAGAAATGGCAAGCATAAAATGTATCATTATCTTATTTAGTCATCATAACAAATCTCTCTCTTTAAAATTAGGAAGTGAGTCTAAGGCTAAAAGAGGTGAAAGCTAATATATAGTGAGGCTGTGTTTCTAATGATCTAATGCCCAAGTTTGGCAACTACTTTTTGTATACTTTTCTTAGCTACAAACTAAAGAAATGGACTTGGTGATCTTTTCTTGCTCATAAGTACTATGTTTTTTCACTCATATTCAATTTTGTTATTATTCAATATATGTACAAATGTTATAACATTTCTATAACCACTTTGTAATTCTCTTTTGTATTGTGTTCTTTATAACCTTATTTAAAAACAAAAACCAAAAAACCTGAGTTATAGTCTTATATTTTCTAATTTATTTGAAAAAAAATATATCTAAAAATAAGTCTGAATTTCAGAATAAAATTTTCTCAGCCCCTGGTATGATCTTTATTTCCTATAAATTTGTTAAACAATGAAGAAAGAATCATCACATGTTAAAGGGCTTCAGCGTAGTAGCAGAACATTATAGTCGCAGAATGGGCAGATGTGGTTTGACTCTCAACATCTGTTTGAATCTCCTTTGTAATGTGCTTTCCTGTGCTGCTGCGCTGGAAGGCTAAACACTTCATTTCCCAGACACCCTTGCCACTGGTGATCCTCATGTAGTGTAACTTCTGCCAATCAGGAGCACCTGCAGGAGGCTTGAATTTGGAAATGTAACACCCATTTGCTGGTGGGGACCTATTAGGCTGGGTGGGCTCCAGAGGCCATAGTCCTGGTGACAGCTTTCTGTTCCCTAGATTATGGATAATTATGGTGTGATTCTGGGCAAAACTTCCTGGTTACAGCACTGGTAAAAGATTCTTGGGTAGGGAAATTCTGTGGCTGTTTTTTGGGAGTCCTGCTCCTCAGACCCTTCCAACAATATTATAAGGATCTAATTCCCAGCATTAGATTCATTCCTAGATCTAATGGTGCTAGAATGGTTTTTGTTATCTGTATTTGATTCCTAAGATGACTTTTCCCACCTCTGACTTTTAAAATGTTTTCTCCACTTTTGTAATTAGAAGAAGAGTAATTAGTTGGAATAATTAGTTATTTTTTTTTCTCAAATAGGAGTCATGTACTAAAATAATAGAAATTTCTCTTTCTTTCTGGATCTACTCAAGATAGGAGCAAATAAATTATCTTCCCTAGGAAACAATCTTAACATAAACAAAAATCTAGGATATTGAAGGTCGTAAAGTTTAATTTCCTAAATACTTTTTCTTTTCCTAAAACCTGTGATTTGTGTACTTATGTCTGGGCTAAACTAATTTCATAAGACCTGCAGTAGGTTAGTAAAGATAAACCAAAGACTTCCATTCTCCATTAAGTTACTTACATTAACTTACCGAAGAAATAGAGTAAAATATTTTAACTTCTTTAATGGGCTCAGGAATTGTCTGGGCAACTTGAAGTGATTTAAAAATTATTATTTAGCATATTATTGTGGAATTTGACAGGTTTGTACTTGTCTAACATTGTAAGGAAATATTTATGCTATTATTAATTCCTACATGTCACATATAAAACTATTTTAATCTACTTCTTTTAATATTTGAATGACTGAACTAAAGTATACAGGGTAACCATGAGAGACCTAATTATTTTGATGGCATTTAGTGTCTCATTATTGTTAGACTCAAACCTTTTTGTTATCTTAGTGTCAAAAATGACAAAAACTTTTACTTAAATTTATTGAAATATTGAGAATTACAGCATTGAGTCAATTGGAAATTGGCCTCTAGCTCCATCATTATACTTCAACACATCAATTACTAGGAAAAAGTCAGCATCGTTTTAAATGTCTCTGTTAACATTTAGCAACGAGCATCTGTAGTCTTATTGTGTCTTCACCATAAATGACCCCCTTGCAGCACCTAAGACATTGCTTTACACAGACTCAAAGTTGAGTAGTTGTCCTATAAAAGATATTCAAATAAAGCACCCAGCAGATGTCAATTAAATAAGAAAAATTCAATAATGAGTTGATTACAGATCATAGCTTCTAAGCAGTTCAGTTTGTTTTCAGTTACACATTTCTTTTCAAATCTCTAAAATTACTTTTTCTTTAGTTATAGGTAATCAAAGGTGAGGAAATCTTTATAATCTGCAGAGTAATGTGAGTTGTGGAGATGCTGCACTTTTTTCCTTCCAGTCTGTCCTCAATGATCAGGAGTCTTCTATTTCATATGTTATGTTTATATACTATCTATCCTAGACTTTCTCGAACTCTTTTGGTCACTTAAAAGTTTTTTTTTCCACTGAGTAATGGACATTTCTTATCAGGACATCCAAACAGAAGCCACGTGGACTCCCGCTTTTGCTCTTTTCACTTTGCTCCCTCAGTCTCTGCAGAGGCCTGTTGTTAACTCATGCGCACTTGTCGTCGTTGTTTAAACGTGGTCCATATACTATGCTACTGGTAACATTTAATCAAGCTTGTATATTCCCCTATTGGGCATATAGAATGTCTACAATTTTTCACTGCTATGTATAGTTATAAAAAGTCTTAATTTTTCTTTCAGGTACATTCTTCTGTCATGTTCCCCAAAGTGGAATCAACACCCAATCGGCAGGAATGATTTCTTCTACTCATTCATTTTATTGAAATATTTATACATTTCTTGATATACATCAGAAAGTATACTATCTGCTGGACATATGATGGTGATTATTAAAAAATAAAAAAATATGGTTTTTGTCCTTAGTTTTATGTGTCTTGTCACAGATTGCTCTCTGGAAAGAGTGAACAATTTGCAGAACCCCCAAACTTTCTTATTTTCTCTAATCTTTGCAATGTTGGTTTTTAAATTTTGTTTCCTTTTTGCTAGTTTAGTAATTGTGTGATGGCACCTTAAAGTTATTTTGATTTGCTTTTGTTTAGTTGCAAGTGAAGATGTGCATGTCTTCAAAAATCATCAATTTATTCATCTTTTCTCTTTTTATTTTAATAGAGTAATTGGTAAATTATTTCCGCTTCTATTAAATAAAAAATCCTGTTTTTCTGTTTTCCTGAAATACTATTTTGAGTTCTGAATAGACAGTAATCAGACACAGTAGAAGAATGAAATTTCAAAATTCAAATCAATACTCTCATTGGAATAGAACATAGAATGAATTTCAAGATCATCAGTCATAACACAGTTGGCTTAAATGATTAAAAAAACCCATGAGATCAAATAGCTTATCCGTAAATATATTAACACTAATTTTACAACAATATAGCTAGAAGAAAAAGAGTATAATATAATTAATGAGTCCTTTATGAAGCAAAGCTCAATTAAACTCATTTTTATTTACTAAAAAATCTCAAAGCAAAAATTATCAAATCATCATTGGATAGGTTTTCTCTTCAGGAGCCTACAGACATCGTGAATTAAAAGCCCTCTTGGTCTGAAAGTAATTGCAACTTGTTTCCTGATGCACTAGCAACAGTTTCACTGTCACAGCGCTCACATAACCACCAAGCAACTTCAAACTATTGGATCAGCAGAGATAGCCCAACTTTAGAGCATGTCTGCCCTGGCTAGCTTTATATAAGTCAGTGCCTTTTCTTCCTACAGCTCCCAAGTCTTCCTTAGGCTTCCTCTCCATCAGAGTTCTGGACCCTTAGACTTCATCTTTATGAGAAGTCAGTAGATTCTGACATATTCTAAGGGAATCCAGTAGATTCTGACTTGTATTCTAAGGGAAAATACTGACTATGGAAATCTTTTGGGGGAGCAAAACAGCACACAAAAACAAGCAACAACAATAACAAAACTCATAATACTCAAACCATAACAAGTTTTGTCTGTTGGGGTTTTTAAAATACTTTAAAAATAGGCAAAGTGGTATTTGAGAAGATTCCTTCATTTTTTCCTCAGTTTCTCTCCCTGCCAACTTTCGGATTTCCTCATTCACTCTCTTGCTCCCCAGGATACACACACACACATATACATACATATCACAGTCGATATGATGGGGCTGAAATAAAATCTTCAAAAAGTTCTTAGGTTGAGCCACATGAAATTACTGCTATTTGGTCATTATTTAATCTAATACAAGGCTAACTGTATATCTTCTGATACATGAAGTAACTGTATATCTTCTGATTTATGAAGTAATAAACTTCATAAGTATATAAATGCTAATGGGGAGCAGCAAAGCAAGGTGATAAAGTGAAACAAAAACTATTGTCTGTCACACCCAGGTGGCATGAAACACACAAAAAGCCAAATAAATCAAAATATGTTATAAAGCAGACTTTTTCAGTTGTATGCTGTACATGAATAAAGCAATATATATTTTTTCAGGTTACTAGAATATTGGGGCTTCAGAGTAAAGAATAGGTCCTTTTGTTTGGTTTACTCATTTGTTATTTTAGAGGTATTTATTGAGTGATGGCTGTTAGGCCCAGAATTCTGCTAGGATTTGTGAGAAATACAGAAGATGTCACGATTTCTCTCGGCCCACATGACAGAAATCATGGAATACTATGAGAACAATTCCAAGGCAAGCTCTGATAGTAAAGAGCAAGCTGAGTTCCTAGGTGCAGGAGGAATTCAAAATAAGAGAAAAGTCACCATAAGCACAGATGATCAGGCCTGGAAAGACTTTCTTGGGGATGGCTTCCAGGGAAAGAAGAGTTTTAAGCAGGGAATCTATTTAAACACATGTTAGGAATTGGATTAGAAAAGGTAACATATGTTTAGGATTGTCAAAACAGGCTAGTATACCCTTTAGTTAGTACAGTGATGTTTCCCTTTGCTGTACAGTAGCCTAGTACTTTTAACTGATTCCATGATGCTTCCCTACATGGCTGATTTATGACTTTGGAAGAGTTTAGCTATCTTGAAAACCTGCCTCATTGAATTCTACTTTATTACATAATTGATCTGCTTAGCAGTGTCAATAACTTTGTTTTTGTGGATAAAATAAAAGACAAAAGATGTTAATTGTATTTGCAGGACTCGTGCTAGATTTTTCAGAAGGTATAGGAAAAAAAAAAAAACCCTGAAATTTATCTAAGAAACCATTAAAATTTTCTTGACACACCCAATATTCATGTTTCCCACCAAAAGGAGATTGTTTTTTCTAATCTCAACTATTCAGGAGGGAAATGTTATGGTCTAGGCATTTAACTATTGGTTAAGAGACAAGTAAACACAGAATAGAATAAAAAACTAATAAATCAAGGAGATTTTTAGGGCTGCGTTTTACATTGAAGAGTGAATACAAATCTGATGAAGCAAGGTTTCTCTTCCCTAGACTTTTAAAAAAATGAATAATAGACTTCCTTATAGTTTGCCATGAATACAAATTATATACAAATGTTAGGAGAAAGACAAGTATGTCATTCAAATTTTAGTATCGTCTTTTAAAGTATATGACTTGCCAGAATAGGACAGAACAAACTACTTAATTGACAGTTCCAGAAAATGGGCATACTATCGTTTTCTGACCAATGATTTACATTCAGCTGGAGATGAAAATTCCTGAATTTGAAATCCATGCATCATTCCTCTATTTATACTTTTGGGTGTGGGGCAGTCTCAATTGTCCCTGTCTTTAGCAGAGTACACTCTAAACCTTGAAACATCTGATAGTTTAGTGAGGCTTATTAACATTTCTAGACCTAGCTAAAAAACCCAATGTATTACATTAGTTGACACTTTAGATGCTCTTTTCTGTCCCTCTCAAAGTGTTTCATACATATAAATATACCGTTCCAAATTGCAAGTCTTCTGGGGCAGAGACTGTGTCTTATATGTCTCTTCACGTCCCTTCTTCCCTTGCCCATCAATGTGGCCTTTGCTTCTCTTACCCTTCTCCATAGCCCCCTCCTTAATTAGGAAGGTATCAATCATTCTTAATATTGACTGCTAAATTCTTGGTGAATTTAATTCAAAATTACACTAACTATAGAGAGAAAAATCTGTGTTAACAAATTCACTAGTATGCCTGAACCTTTTGGTGTATTCATTGTGCATTCGTGTTTTATGAACCTTTTTTTCCCTCATGGGGGAAGAAAAACTATCAACAAGAGGATAAAGCTGAAGACTGTTAGGACTTGTAGCTGTAGCCTGCCCCTACACCTCTGTGTGAAGGATTTTCTAGGCAAGCCAGATAGGATCCTGAGGGAGCATTTTCAGGGTAGAGAGGTGAAATGAATCCCATTCAGGCGACTAAAAGAAACGTTTATTCATTAAGAAGTAAGTTGAGGGGAAGAGGAAGTGGAAGGGGCTGCAGACCTCTGAAGGAAAGGAATAGTTATCGACTCCTGAGAAGAGATATTGTTGGAAATTTTGAAGTCTAAAGTACCAGCTGAGAGCATTATATTGCTTCCTGTGGGAAAAAGAGGCCTTAGGGTTCATTTCATTTGTTTTGGACTAATAGCAAAAAAAGCTCCTGGCTCTACCCTGTGATTTTAAATATGAATAAAACTTATCCATGGAGAGAAAAGCTGACTCTAGTTTGTGACCACCATTGTATGAAAGAACATTAAATTACAAATCAATTGAGTGATTTGAAAGAAGATTAAAATTTGTGTTTGTTAGTCTATTTTTAAGCCTTTCTTTTATAAGGCTAAGAAAGAAGGTTATATGAAGTTTAGTCAGCTTTTTGTAAGATAATCTAAATGCACCTTTTCCACCTTCTGTTCTCAGATTTGGCAGTGAAAAATTGTTCTGATCACAGTTTCTTGGAGTATAATTACTTTGTCAAAAGAAATATAATTAGAACTGATATTTTAAAATGTACCATAATTGTATTTAAAGATTTGATCATTTGCTCATGTACGAAATGTTCTGTTAATTTAGCAACAACCAACAGTACTGGAGTTGGGAAATGATCTGACGATTTTTCTCTTTTCTGTTTTAAAAATATCTGTTCTACCCTTTTGTCAGTTGAAGCGATATAGTCCATTTCAACGGTGGATTAAATTCAGTGCTTGACACAGCTTTATGAGTGTCAGGTCCATTTATTCCTCTGTTCTACTGCACTTTTTCTCATCTCATACCATTACTACAGCAGTTTAACAACAAAAGTACCTCTAGATTCCAACACATCTTTCAGATCTCTTCATTTGTAACCTCAATCAGCATAAATCTGTTTCTTGTTCCTCATCCCTGACCAGAAAACTCTGGAAATCCTGTTATTTATCACTTAAAAAACAAAACAAAACAAAACAAAAAACCCAAACTCTTCTATGTGGCAGCAATTTGATTGAATTCCCCCATGCATGATGAGTTCTTGTCATATTGCCCACATGCAGATTTGGATCAATAAATCAAAGCTTTCTAGAATAAAATATCTCTTATAAATAACAGAGTTTCCTTTCACAAACCATAAAATTATATAAAATACTGGGTTTCAGACAGGCCCAGAGACATCAAGTCTTAGAGTTGGGTAGAAAAAAATAGAAAAAAATTAAGTGAATTAATTATTCTTGGTTCACATCATCTAAGGCTAGGAGTTTCAAAGCCAAAATATTAGATGACTTTCTCTTCTTTTTCTACTGAAGGTGACTTTCCTAGTACCCACTTTCCTACTTTCTGGGATATAGGGCTAGATTCAAGAACAAGTGCTATTTGGAAGTGATTTAGAAAACATACAGAGTGGTGGCCCAGACTCAGATGCTCTGACTTTGAATTCAAACTCCCCTATATAACCTTTTGCAAGTTAGTTAGCCTCTCTGAACTTCAATTTCCTTACGTGGAAAGCAAGAGTGGTAGTACCTACCTTTTTTGGTTGTTGTGAGGCATTTAGATTGATTAGTTATTACTATTATGCTGGATTAAATACTGTCTGTCCAAATATTTTAAATAAATTATGAGCTAAGATGGTTCCTCTGGGACTATTTTCTTCTAGAATTTCTTCTAGAATTTCTTCTAGAAATACTGTCTGTCCAAATATTTTAAATAAATTATGAGCTAAGATGGTTCCTCTGGGAATATTTTCTTCTAGAATTTGACTTCGGATTAATTGACAGTGACTCTTAGTTAGAATCACATAAATTTCTAGTTAATTTTTTTCTCTCTAATTTCTAATTGAAATGAATCCTACAGTGGTCATTTTTCAATTTCACACTTGAAATAAAAATATGTATAGGAATTATATGGATAAAGTATGGTTTTCTCATTATTGAATTTTGTTGTGTGGTCTGAATTTCTAGTTGAGGTTAGAGTAACTGGAAGAGCAAAAAAATACATCTGAAGAATTCAAATTTTAATCTTTCCTCTGTCTAGGCTTTTCTTTTACTATGATATGATATTGATTTGCAGAAGTGGAGTGGAAGGAAAAAGAATGACAATCAATTTAGGTAATTAAAATAATTGAACAGAAGAAAGAAATTCAATGTTTGCTCCAGTTGCAATGCAGTAATGAATTCTCATTTGTGACATATGTTGTTTAGCATGAGATTGATGAAAAATAGGGCTTTCTTCTTATAATGCTTTATTTCATCTGAAATATTGGCATTTAAGCCTTTTATTGAACATACTCTTCATGCCCTTTAAGTTAAAAATTTTTAATTACAAAATAAGCTCATGTTTTGTACCAAATTATAACACTAAATAAATTTATGAATAACTAATATCTGTGTAGTATTATTGGATGATACTAGATCTTTGAAGTCCATTTGAATGATTTCATTTTGATATTCTAGATATGAATATTCTAACTAGGTAAAACTATAGAAACTGGGCATTGATTTCTTTAGTGAACCCAACACCCTCACGCAGAGTTGAAAGACTGGTCCTTTGAAAATGTGTGAAAATTCTTTTCCATAAAACTGTGTTAGTTTCCAAATAATTCAGGGCATTATATTGGCCATAGAGATGACCTTGAAATAGAACAGCATAAGGATGAGTTATTGAATGTAATCTTTTTGGGAAAAGTTAAAGAATGTTCATAGAAGTGGGTTTGACCTAGCACCTTTAGTTCTGGTTAAAGATACGATGATTTCAGTCATAGAGTATATAAGCCAGAATTATAAAGGGTTAATAAAAAGCCAGAGAAGCAAGGGATAGCCTTATGTTTGACCATTCTGATTATTGACAGAACTATGATTGACTCTCTGATTGTCAGTTTTATGAAACTAACTAAATACTCATTGTTGACTAAAGGGAAGTTGTGCATTGGTAAGCATTCTAGGACCAAAGGGTTATTAATAATGTTGACTAAGTATGAATTCCCAGGGGAAACTTGGAACTGATTTTCTTTATTTGAATCTGTGGTCTTAAATTGGAGAGATGAAGCCTGCTACACTATATGTGTTATTAAATACCATGACTTGCCTTAGACCACAGTGTGACTGTCATTTAAAATTAACTGTATGCTACATCTCATTGAGAAAAGGAGTTGTATAATTCCTTAAGGAGTCTCTAAAAGTGGTGGGTTGTGCACAGACTACATGTCTTGCTAATTGGATTGAACAGTAGCAAAATTTGCTACCACATTTTTTTTTTTTTTTTCAAAAGCTGGAGGCAGATAATTTAAAAAAAAATGTTTTTCTTCTCTGACAGCATCTGCTCAATTATCTGAAAAATCTTTGTCATAGTAATTCAGATTGATAGTATTCCTTTCAGTTTGGTTCAAATTTGAGAAATATTTATTGGGGCCCTACACTGTGCCAAGCATTTATTTGCTTGGCAATTGGGGCTATAAAAATAAAGGGCTTCTGCTCAAGATGGCGGAGTAGGTAAACTCTGCTTACCTCTTCCCGTGACCACCTCAAAATTACAACTAAGCTACAGAACAACCATCATTGAAAATCTCCTGTAGTCTAGTTGAACAGAAGTCCTATAACTAAGGATAAACAGAAGAAGCCGCATTGTGACTGGTAGGAGGGGCTGAGATGCAGAACGAGCTGAACCCACACCTACATGTTATCAGTTAAAATTGGAAGGGATATCTCAGCTGCAGAGGTCCCCCATGATGAGCAAAGGGTCCCACCCCCACACCAGGCTCCCCCGCACAGAGTTCCAGTGCCGGCAAGAGAAATTCCAGTAATTTCTAGCTATGAAAACCAGCAGAGATTGTGCCAGTGGATGGAGGAGGGCAGCTGGAGCCAAGACCTTTCTCTTAAAGGGCCCACAATGAACTTACTCGCCGATGGACTCACTTGCTCAGAGCTCCAATGCTGGGACAGCAGCTTGAAAGGCCCCGGGGACATATGAGGAGGAACTGAATTTTCTGGCTTCAGGGTGAGGACTGGAGGGGCAGCTTTCTCCCAGACCAGAAGGCTGGCAGGAACCATTGTTTTTTTGTTAGGCCTTCCGTCCACCTAGCATGTACATGCAGGTGGGTACCATATCTGAGTCTCTAGCAACATGGCTAACACTGTTCACCTTGCCCTGGTGATTCTTGAGACCAGTTCTCGAACTTTCCCAAGCTGCTTTCAGTGGCTTTTTCATACAAATGGCCTGTTTGGACTCATGCTATGGACTTTCATAAAATCTCTCAAAGTTTCACAAGCCCCAAATAAGCAAATGTGGTGTGTACTATACCTCTTGTTGGTCAGCCCCAAGCTTGGCACTATTGGCAGCCAGCCTTGGTTTGCATCTTAGCCTCTCCCAGGCACCTCTAAACCCAGCACAAGTGACAACCATCTGCATATCCCTTTAGACCCAAGAAGGGCACAGGGAGCAGCTGACCTAGGCCTGCACTAAAGCCCCTCCCTAGAGGCTCCAGAACCAACACACCCGGTGGCCAGCTTCAGACCACAACCAGAGTACCTCTATGAACACACTCAAAGGGCAGACTGGGCAGGCGCCAGAGCCCTGCTAAAGTGAATCATTCTCTGTAGGGTCAGCCCATGCATAACAGCTCCATTATTATAGTCATGGCCAGTCCCTACAACCAATCAGCTTGAGAGGTCAATCCTTCTTATCGATGTGTCAAGAACAATCAAAGCTCAACTCTAACAGGAGGGCACACACAACCCATACAAGGAACACACCTAGATTACCTGGCTTAGGTGACCCAGGAAGACTGCACCACTAGGTCCCACAGGACACCTACTACTTAAGGCCACCCTCTTAAGACCAGGAGACATAGAAGCTCTATCCAATACATAGAAACAAACACAGGGAGGCAGCCACAACGAGGAGGCAAAGAAACATGTCCCAAATGAAAGATCAGAACAAAGTTCCAGAAAAAAACCAAACAAACTGAAAATTGAGACAGTCTACCAGAGGCAGAGTTCAAAACATAAGGATGTTATAAGGATGCTCATTGATTTCAGTGAGAACTTCAATGAGGAGATGGGAAATATAAAAATGGAGATAGAATACATAGAAAAACCAGTCAGAAATGAAGACTGCAAAAACCGAAATGAAGAATACATTAGAGGAAATCAACAATAGGTTAAATGAAGCAGAGGATTAAATCTGTGATTTGGAAGATAAGGTAGCAGAAAACACCCAATCAGAACAGCGACAAGAAAAAAGAATAAAGAAAAATGAGGAAAGTTTAAGGGACCTCTGGGATAACATCAGCTGAACTAACATTTGTATCATAGGGGTACCAGAAGGAGAAGAGAGAGGGCAAGGAATTGAGAACCTATTTGAAGAAATAATGACTGAAATCTTCCCTAACCAAGCCCAGAAAGCATAGAGAGTTCCAAACAAGATGAACCCAAAGAGGCCACACCAAGACATATCATAATAAAAATGCCAAAGATTAAAGACAAAGAGAGAATTTTAAAAGCACCATTGGAGCTCCTATAAGATAGTCAGTTGACTTCTCAACAGAAACCTTGCAGGTCAGAAGGGATTGGTATGACATATTCAAACTAATAAAAAGCAAGGACCTACCACCAGGATTACTCTACCCAACAAAGTATCATTTAGAATCGAAGGACTGATAAAGAGCCTCCCAGACAAGAAAAGAGTTCATCATCACCAAACCAGTAAAACAGGAAATGTTAAAGAGACTTATTTTATTTTATTATATATTAGTTTCAAGTATACAGCATGGTGGTTAGATATTTATACAATTTGCAAAGTGATTACCCTGATTACTGTAGTGCACTATACATAGCCATTACAATATTATTGACTATATTTCCTGTGCTGTACTACACATCTCTGTGACTGTTTTGTAACTCTGATTTGTACTTCTTAATCCCTTCACCTTTTTTCACCCAGCACCCCAAACCCTCTTCTCATTTAGCAATCACCAGTTTGTTCTCTATATCTACAAGTCCGTTTTCATTTTGTTTGTTTTGTTCCTCAGATTACACATACAAGTGGAATCATATGGTATTTGTCTTTCTCTGTCTGACTTATTTCTCGTAATATCCTCTAGATCCATCCCTGTTGTTGCAAATGGTAAGGTTTTATTTTTTTATGGGTGAGTAATAGTCCTTTGTATATATGTACCATAACTTCTTTATCTAGTCATCTATTGATGGACACAGGTTGCTTCTATATCTTGGTTATTGTAAACAGTGCTTCAGTGAATGAGCATAGGAGTGCATATATCTTTTCAAATTAGTGTTTTGGTTTTTCAAGGGACTTATTTAAGAAGAAGAAAAAATATAAAAAATATGAATAATAAAATGGTGATAACTATGTATCTACCAACAATTACTTTAAATGTAAATGGATTAAATGCTCCAATCAAAAGACATAGGATCACTGAATGGATAATAAAACAAGACCCTTATGTATAGTGCCTACAAGAGACTCACTTCAGATTGAAAAACACACAGACTGAAAGTAAAGGGATGGAAAAAGATATTTCATGAAAATTAAAATGGAAAAAAGAGTAGGGTAACAACATTTATACCAGACAAAATAGACTTTAATATAAAGGACTACAACAAAAGACAAAGAAAGACCCAGTAATTCCACTTCTGAGTATTTATCCAAAGAAACCCAAAATACTAATTAGAAAAGACACATGCATTCATATGTTCATTAAGGATTATTTACAATAGCCAAGATGTGAAAGCAACTTAAGTGTCCATTAATAGATGAATGGATGAAGAAGTGGTATGTATATATAATGGAACATTACTCAGCTATAAAAAAAGAATGAAATCTTGCCATATGCAATAATATGAGTGGAACTATAGGACATCGTGCTGAGTGAAATAAGTCAGACAGAGAAAGACAAATACCGTATGATTTCTCTCTTATGGAATCTAAGAAACAAAATAAATGAACAAACAAAACATAAATGAGCTCATAGATGCAGAGAACATTTGATGGCAGATGGGAAGGGTGCTGGGGAGATGGGTGAAGGATGGGAATGGATTAAGAGGTACAAATTGGTAGTCAAAAAATAGTCATGGGGATGTAAAGTATGGCATAGGGAGTATAGTCAATAATATTGGAACAAGTGTCTACTCACTATATCGTACACCTGAAACTAATATCATATTGTATATAAATTGCAATTGAAAAATAAAAAAATTATTTTAAAGAAGTGTGAAAATCTTGAATGCAGCCAAAGGAGGCAAATAAAATAGAAATTTGGCTGATATAATCAAAACTCATGTCTTCTACTAATTGTTAAATTTGTACAATTATATACCCTTAGACAACAGAGTTAAACATCATAATTCATGGCTCTGGAATGTGAAACTCATGTGAGTTACATGTAATTTTTTCATAATGAATAAAATTTTATACCTTCCCTCACAAAATAACCCCAAATTAATAAGACTCAGTTTAGACCTGTAGCAATTAATAATATGTGGATTACACGGACTCTTAAAAAACAAAAACGAACGATCAAATAAAAATCATAAACAAAAATCACCAAGTATAATGTGAGTTAGTAAAGTGTGCTTTAAATAAGGAAGCTTCACTTTAGCTTGGATAGATTTCTTTCCCGGAAGTGAAAGGAAAGAGGATTCCCAGTTGAGGAATACAATGTGTCTGCACAGAGGTATGACAATTCATACTGCAAGTAGGAAACAGTGTGTAGTACAGTCTGTGGTAAATTGTAATAAAACTTGTTCACCACTTTTTGATAAATTGCAAGGGCTCAGTCATCTTTAACTGCTCTTTGAACTTTATCTCTTATGAATCCTGAAGTGTACCACTTATATCACTCCATGATTATCTTTTTAAAAGATAGAGAATTATAATCACTGAATACTGAATTAAAGTTGCCTCATGGTGTCACCTGATTTTTTACTGGAATACACCACTTGAGTTTATAAATGTGACAACATTATTAAAGATCTTGGAGTTGGAGGTGTTGTTTATTATCTAGTCAAAGAACTTCACTTGAGGATTGATTATAAATTGAGTTACAGATTAGCTTTATAAGAGGTACTCCCTCACACCTGTTAAAATAGCTATCATTAAACAGGACAAGTACTAACAAGTGTTGGAGAGGTTGTGGGGGAAAAAAGGAATCCTTATTGACTGCTGGTGAAAATGTAAATTGGTACAGCCACTGTAGAACACAGTGGAAGTTCTTCAAAAAAATTAAAAATGGAATTACTATGTGACCCAGCAATTTCTCTTCTGGGTATTTGCCCTCCAAATTTGAAAACATTTATTCGTAAAGATACATGGACCCCGATGTTCATAGCGGCTTTATTCACAGTGGTCAAGTTATGGAAACAACAAAAATGCCCTTAGATAGATGACTGAGGTAAAAAAGATGTGGTGTGTGTGTGTGTGTATATATATATAGTATTATATAGTATATAGTATATATAGTATATATATAGTATATATAGTATTCCATATATATATAAAGGAATACTACTCAGCCATAAGAAAATATGAAATAGTTGCATTTGTGACAACATGGTTGGATCTCGAGATTATCATGCTAAGTGAAATAAGCCATACAGAAAAAGTTGAGAACCATACGATTTCACTCATATGTGGGATATAAAACTGAAAGCAACAAATGAACAGGACGAACAGAGACTCCTAGACATGGACAACAGTTTAGTGGTTACCAGAAGGAAGGTGGAGAGGTAGATAAGGGTAAACGGAGTCAGATATATGGTGACAGAAGGAAATTTAACTTTGGGTGGTGAACATTCAATGAGATATATACACATACGTAATATTGAATTGTACACTTGAAATTTATTTGATTTTATTAACTAATGTCACCCCAATAAATTTAATTTAAAAAAGATTAGCTTTGCTTTGTAGTATTAACTGAAAAGTGGATCTGACTGTCCTCACAGATGGCTTCAGCATGGAAATCAAACTTTCCGTCTGTTTACTTTCTAAATACTGTGGTTCTTGGATCACAAATATACCTATATTGTACTTTTCAGAGAATAGGTGTTCAATACATGGTTGTGGAAAGAATGAAGGGATATATGAGGACACTGCATCTCCATTGGATCAGATGAACTCAGAAATCTCTGCTTAGACTGTTTACATTTTACAATGATCCTTAGGATCCCTATTCCAGAATAATAAAATAACCTCTGTGGCAGAATGCAAAATCCAACACTAAACTCTAGTCTAGGCTGTGGGGTAGAGAGAGTTAACTGTTTGGAGAGGAAAGTTTTTAAAAGAGTTGTTTGAAGTAGTTTGTGGTGTAGTCCAATAATTGTTGATTATAAAAGTCACTAGCTTTTAGTTTCTGCCTGTGGTTTTAATTAGTTTTAATTAATGTAAATCATGTGGTCCTCTACTCACCTGTTCAAGTTCATTACTCACTAGGTTGTGTGCAGCTGGTTGCTTCAGGATTAACTGTCATGTGTAGGAAGAAGAGCTCCTGTCACTCACACAGCCTCAAGCAAGGTTAATTTTCTTCCCCTGGTAATGAAATTCAATCTACACAGAGCATTCGGCTTCAGTGCTCAGCTTATATGTGATGACCTCAAAGGTTGTGTGAGAGGAAGATTCACAGATGCCAGGTTGGCATAGACCCTGGATTTCATTTACAAAGTGAACTCCTTTTCTCTTATTTGGCTTATTAGTATAACATGTCAATTATACTTATTGATTATAATGATAACGAAATTTGACCTTATGAAGAACTAGGGGTGGAGTAGGAGATTTAGGGCTTAAACTCTGTACCATGTTGTGGGACCTTTTTGTAGGCAAGACTAAGTCTCTTTGGTTGCATGAGTCAAGTCGAGCTGTACTTTTGAATCACTGAGTGGGCTTTAAAAAATTCTTAACCTAGATCTCACTCACCCAAATCCATCAAATAAGAACTTCTAGGGTTACTGATTCTATAGGTCTGGAACTGGGTTTCCTCTCGCTTTCTTTTCTCTCTTTCTCTTTCTCTCTTTCATTTGGAAATAATTTAAATATTGCAGAAAAGTTGCAAGAAATCAGTTATAGTCTTTACCTATATTCAACAATTTTTAACATTTTGCTACATTTGCTTTATCATTACCTCTTTATATCTCGATTTTTTTTCTGAAATATTCGAAAGTATGGGTTATTTTTGTTTTTGACAATTTTTTTTACTTTAAAAATTTTAGATTTTTTCCTGCTTTATTGAGATATTATTGACATATAATATATGTAAGTTTAAGTTGTACAACCTGATGATTTGATACATATATATTGCAAAATGATTAACACAGGTTGTTAACACCTCCATCACCTCACATCATTACCATTTTGTTTGTTTTATTTTGTTTTGTTTTGTTTTGTTTTGTTTTTGTGGTGAGCACATTTAGGATTTACTCCCTTAACTTTCAATTATGTAATACAGTGTTGTTAATGATAGTCACCATGTTGTACATTACATCCTTATAAGTCGTTAATCTTATAGCTGGAAGTTTGTACCCTTTGACCAACATCTCCCCATTTTCCCCAACACCCAACCCTTGTTAGCTACTATTCTACTCTATTTCTATGAGTTTGGCTGTTTTAGATTCCACATATAAGTGAAAAATACAGCATTTGTCTTTCTCTGACTTATTTCACTTAGCGTAATGCCATCAAGGTCCATCCATGTTGTTGCAAAAGGCAGTATTTTCTTTCTTTTTTTTTTT
>NW_011888785.1:18886392-18888476 GCF_000151845.1 Pteropus vampyrus | reverse complement strand
GATACATATATATTGCAAAATGATTAACACAGGTTGTTAACACCTCCATCACCTCACATCATTACCATTTTGTTTGTTTTATTTTGTTTTGTTTTGTTTTGTTTTGTTTTTGTGGTGAGCACATTTAGGATTTACTCCCTTAACTTTCAATTATGTAATACAGTGTTGTTAATGATAGTCACCATGTTGTACATTACATCCTTATAAGTCGTTAATCTTATAGCTGGAAGTTTGTACCCTTTGACCAACATCTCCCCATTTTCCCCAACACCCAACCCCTGTTAGCTACTATTCTACTCTATTTCTATGAGTTTGGCTGTTTTAGATTCCACATATAAGTGAAAAATACAGCATTTGTCTTTCTCTGACTTATTTCACTTAGCGTAATGCCATCAAGGTCCATCCATGTTGTTGCAAAAGGCAGTATTTTCTTTCTTTTTTTTTTTTTTATGGCTGAATAATGTCCCATCGTATGTACATGAATATATATCTTTATCCATTCATCCATTATGGACATTTAGGTTGTATCCATGTCTTGTCTATTGTGGATAATGCTACAATGAACTTGGAAGTGCAGATATCTGAGATATTGATTTTATTTCTTTTAGATATATACCCAGTGTGAAGTTGCTGTATCATGTCATCATTCTATTTTTAATTTCGAGGGGATCCTTCATACAGTTTTCTATAATGGCTGCACTAATTTACATTCCCACCAACTGCACACAAGAATTCCCTTTCTGCTACATCATCGTTAGTACTTATTGTTTTTTGTCTTTTTGATAATAGTCATTCTAACAGGCATGAGATGATATCTCATTGTGGTTTTGACTGGCATTTCCCTGATGATTAGTGATGTTGAGCACCTTTTCATGTACCTATTGGCCATATGTAAGTCTTTTTTTAAACCCAAATGTTCTTCGATGGATGAATGGATAAAAGGTGGTATATACATACAATAAAATATTATTCAGCTTTATGAAAAAGGAAATTCTGTCACATGCTACAACATGGATGAACCTTGAGGACATTATGCTATGTGAAATCAGTCAGTCACAAAAAGACAAAGACTATCTGATTCCACATATATGAGGCATTTATAGTAGTCAAACTCTTAGAAACAGAAAGTAGAATGGGGTTTGCCAGGAGCTAGGGGAAGGAGAAATGGGGAATTCTTCAATGTGTGTAGAGTTTCAGTTCTATAAGATGAAGAAGTACTGGATGCATAGTGTAACCATGTGAATATATTTAACATTATGGTAAATACACTTAAAAATGTTTAAGACAGTAAATTTCATGTTATGTGTTCCTAACTACAATAAAAATTTAAATTTAATTAAACATTAATAATTAATAATTAAAAAAGAAAAATGTTTACTCTGATTCTTGCTCATTTAGAAATTGGATTTTTTTTGCTATTGATTTTTTGAGTTTCTTGTGTACTTTGGATATTAATTCCTTATAAGATAGATGGTTTGCAAATATTTTATCCTATTTGGTAAGTTGTCTTTTCATTTTGTTGATGGTTTCCTTTGTTGTGAAAAGCTTTTTTAGTTTGATATAATCTCACTTCTTTATTTTTGCTTTTGTTTCCTTTGCTTTTGGTGTCAAATCCAAAAAATCATCGACAAGACTGATGTCAAAGAGCTTGCCTACCACTTATATTTTCTTCTAGGAGTATTATAGTTTCAGGTTTTATATTCAGGTTTTTAATCTGTTTTGAATTGATTTTTGTGTGTGACATAAGATAGTGGTCCATTTTCATTCTTTTGGATGCAGCTGTCCATTTTCCCCAACACTATTTATTGAAGAGACTGTCCTTTTCCCATTGTATATTCTTGGCTCCTCTGTCATAAATTAATTGACCATATATGAATGGGTTTATTTCTGAGCTGTCTATTCTGTTTCATTGATCTCTATGTCTGTTTTTCTTTGCCAGTACTGTTTTGGTGACTGTAGCTTTGTAATATAGTATGAACTCAGGGAATGTGATGCCTCCGGCTTCGTTCTTTCTCAAGGATGCTTTGACTATTTGTATTTTTTTTTTTTTTTGGTTCCATACAAATATTAGAATTGTTTGTTTT
>NW_011888785.1:18882308-18886342 GCF_000151845.1 Pteropus vampyrus | reverse complement strand
TTTTTTTTTTTTTTGGTTCCATACAAATATTAGAATTGTTTGTTTTATTTCTGTAGAAAATGCCATTGGAATTTTGATAGAGGTTGCATTGAATCTGTAGATTGCTTTTGGGCAGTAGAGACATTTTAACAATGTGCTCATCTCTCTCTCCCTCTCTCTCTCTCTCTCTCTCTTTTTTTTTTTTTTAGCACTGAATAATATTCCATTATCTGGATGTACTAGAGTTTATCTATACATTCACCTACTGGAGGACATCTTACTTCCAAGTTTTGGCAATTATAAATAAAACTTCTATAAACATCTGTGGGCAGGTTTTTGTTTTAGTTATTTTGATGATAAAATTATCCTAGGTTTGATCAGTTAGAGTCCCATCAAGCTGGCTGCTATATCTTCTCATTATTCTCTCATAATTTTTTGAACACTTCCTTTTTTTCTGGCACAGAAAGATGTTCCAGATACATTTTGAATTGCAGCCCTGGAATTCAGCTATTGTTTCAAGGACCCCTGGTTCTCTTTAGTGGGAAAAGGTATTTAGAAACCAGGATGTGGGTGATATTGTGTCTTCTTAATAAAGTCAAGTATTAGAATAACCATGGTGATGTGTAATTATGGGAGCAGATATTCTGAAAGTTCAGCTGTTTATTTTGGAGTAAAGTTCGCTCACCAATTGCTGAAACCAAGAAGAATACACTTAATTAAGAAAACAAATAGATCTTATGATAGAATTTAGTTTAAAAAAAGCATCAGTTGCATCAAGAAAAGGAAACTCCAATTTCGTAATGTATGATTTTCTTGCCAGTAAGCCGTGTTATTTTTGTTACAAGAAACTGTCATAGACCAATGCTTCTGCAAAATGAATGACACAATTTCTGTCTAAATGAGTTGCAAAATGACCAAATCTTGGATGGACTTGACATATAACTATATTGTAGATAAATATTTGAGAAACAGAATATTGATGCAATTGATGAATTTAAGAAACAGCAGCTGCTTCAGAATGGAAGACATGAAAAATGGGCAGGTCAGATGTGCTGTGGCTTAATCCTGAGGAAGCAGCAAAGTATTGCACCCTAAAGGGTCAAGAAACTTGGAAGAGTTAGCCACCAAAGAGTGACACGTAGAAATGAAAATCTGTGCAGATTTTAAAATGTATAACAAACAAGTTGCTCAACTAAGTATGAAAACATGTTGTGAGAACACATATAGAAGTAGCCTTCAAGATATAGGTATGAAATTATTACATCAGTTTTTAACAAATTCTTTGATTTGAGATAAAGAAAATGTATTATATTAACATACATACATGTATACATGCATGTATATATATATATGTATATACATGTGTGTGTGTGTGTGTGTGTGTGTGTGTGTGTGTGTACAAAATAAAACTTATTAAGTCATATGGCTCCTGTTGGCAGGTGTGAGATGGGGGTGAGTGAGTGTTGTGGACAGAGGGTTAGTTAATGGTATTACTTGCAAAGACTTAGGGATTGCACCATTTTCAGTTTTGACTTACATGAAGTAACATTTCCTCCAATAAAGATAAAAATACTTTCTTTGGTACTGTCAAAATGTGAAGAATAGTAATGCTGATCATAGAGACAACAAAGACCCAGCAGGCTGAAATTAGTTGGAGAAAAGAAAGTCACTGATTCGTGAGTAGAGAAGAAAGCCAGTGTGTTTGCAGAACATGTTGGAGAAAAGCAAAGTGTGAATCAATGGATAATACCTCGTGCTTCGTGATATTACTGTAAGCAGTGCATAAGTGACAATGAAACATTCTGTGCAGTTTGCTAGAAAATTTGCAACTGATGTTGCTCAGGTCCCACAAAAATGATCACTAGACTTGAAAGAAGAGGACTATAGACTGTAATAATGCATCAGTTCATTATTGAGTGGAAGTTGGAAATTGCTTTCAGAAATTTATATGTCCTATTTGCATTTATACATAAGGAAATGTACTTAAATGTACTTAATTCTTGTTACACTAAGAGGTTGAAGGTCTCTGCTGAGTTTAGTTGATGGATTTCATCTCTGGAAGCTATGATTGTGGGAAGTTGTTTGGTACTAACTTTCTTTGGGTGCCAAATTCTCATTTGGTACTAACTTTCTCTGGGTGCCAAATTCTAGGATTTTGCTAACACTATGAAGCCAGAAATGTGCTTTTTGCAGAATAAGAATAATCAGGCCTTGAGATAAACTTACATTATGTCAGTTGTCCCCAACCTTTTTAGCACCAGGGACCCGTACTCCTATGAGAATTTAATGCCTGATGATCTGAGGTGGAGCTGAGGTGGTGATGCTAGTGCTGGGGAGCAGCTGCAAATACAGATGAAGCTTCACTCGTTGGCCCGCTGCTCACCTCCTGCTGTGTGGCCTGATCCCTAACAGGCCACGGACTGGTACTGGTCCTTGGTCCTGGGGTTGGGGACTCCTGCATTATGTGTTCAATGCTGATTAGGATACAGATACCTGTGAAATAATTTGTGCTGAGGACTATTATGGTCACATGTGAACACCCGCATTTCTCCCTGCTATGGGTTGAATTGTATTCTAAAATTCATATGTCAAAACCCTACCTTCCAGAGTGATAGTATTTGGAGATGGGGCTTTCGATAGGTAATGAGGGTTAGATGAGGTCAGGAGGGTGAGACCCTCTTGATGTAATTAGTGCCTTTATAAGAAGAGGAAGAGTGAGATAACTGTCTCTCCACCAGGTAAGGACACAGAGAAAAGGCGACTGTTCACAAACTAGGAAGAGAGCTCACCACAGGAAATGAATTGGCTGACACCTTGATTTTGGACTTACCAGACTCCAGAACTGTGAGAAATAAATGTTGGTTGTTTAAGCCACCCAGTTTATGATGTGTTGTTATAGCGACCCAAGCAGATGAGTACTCTTCTGCAATCATGTATGGGAAGCAAACTCATATTCAGAAACTGCTTTGTTAATTTACTATAAGATATCTTAGCAGAGGGACTAGAAATACTTGATGTCCTTGTTCGTGATGAGTCAGGTGACTGGGTGACCATGGAATTAGAATGAGGGGCATTAGACGAATTGAACGTTCAATGGTGGCTTGATGATGGTGTTAAAAAATTCAAGAGATACTTTTCTCTCATCAGCCATTTTCAACTCGGTTGATCATCTTTATTTCTTGAAATACATCTCTCTTTGCTGCTAATACACCACACTCCCTGTTTTCCTCCCTCCTCTCTGACTATTCCTTCTCCGTTTCCTTGGATAACTATCTTTCACTGGCCCCAAAATATTGTTCTAAAGCAAAATGTGTTTTGACCTGGACATGTTTTGAATTTTCCTGCCTTTGTATTTTTCTCATGCTTCTCTCTTTTCCCTCAGATATTTACTTTCTCCCTTAACATTCAAGCAAACCAACTACCTTTTAAGAATCAGCTCAAATTATCCCTCCATTATAGAATCTCTTTAAAGAAATTAACTTCTACTTAAATCTCCTGTACTTAACTTTTCAGACTGAGGAATAGTAATGGGAAATTAGTGAACTGAATATATTACAAATACATGCAACATGAATGAGAGTTAGAAATAAGTTTGAATGGGAAAAAAGGAGTATATGCAATTGATACTATTTTCATTAAGCTCAGAAGTGTGTATATTTACATATATATTTAACATCTATATAATAAAATTATAATTAGAAACTGTAAGCACAAAATTTAGCATAATGATTATATGGCGATAGGCTCTAGATGGAACACACAGCTAGATATAATGGTTAAGGTTGTGTTGTAGTGAAATATGTGAAAACGTATTTGCTGCATATCAGTTATAATATTAATTCAAAATTTAATATATTGCATTTTATTTAAAAATTCATATTACTTAAGGGGGCAGTACTTGGAAAGAATGTTTAGAGGGCACATCTAGAGCATCTATTTTCCTAATATCGAGGGTGCTAGAAAATTCAGCTTTATTATCTAAAGATACTTGTGATCATGGATTCAGAGAAAAATGGAAGTGTTTATTCCAGGCCACTGTGAAGCTTGATGAATCA
>NW_011888785.1:18874147-18882258 GCF_000151845.1 Pteropus vampyrus | reverse complement strand
TGAGGAATAGTAATGGGAAATTAGTGAACTGAATATATTACAAATACATGCAACATGAATGAGAGTTAGAAATAAGTTTGAATGGGAAAAAAGGAGTATATGCAATTGATACTATTTTCATTAAGCTCAGAAGTGTGTATATTTACATATATATTTAACATCTATATAATAAAATTATAATTAGAAACTGTAAGCACAAAATTTAGCATAATGATTATATGGCGATAGGCTCTAGATGGAACACACAGCTAGATATAATGGTTAAGGTTGTGTTGTAGTGAAATATGTGAAAACGTATTTGCTGCATATCAGTTATAATATTAATTCAAAATTTAATATATTGCATTTTATTTAAAAATTCATATTACTTAAGGGGGCAGTACTTGGAAAGAATGTTTAGAGGGCACATCTAGAGCATCTATTTTCCTAATATCGAGGGTGCTAGAAAATTCAGCTTTATTATCTAAAGATACTTGTGATCATGGATTCAGAGAAAAATGGAAGTGTTTATTCCAGGCCACTGTGAAGCTTGATGAATCAGTTTTCACTACCCAGATAACTGTACGTGTTCCTTTTGGTCACATTCAGAGTATTCCTCACCTGGAGAGTGTAATAAAACTGTCACCTTGGGGCGTTAGAGTTTCATCAGGTTTCATTTTCCTTCCATGTTTATGTTGGCTATCTTCTATTCAGTCTTTTTCCTTAAAGGTTAGAATGGAATTGGTTAATTTCAGTTTAGTAAAATATAATTACAGAGTTTTCTTTTTTTATCCCCAGAGAGGATAATTATTTCTTTGTGTTTGAGTTTGGTGTGTTTCTGGTCTCTTAAGTTACACATTTATAGATATTTTTATTAGAATTCTAACCATAGGCAAAATAAGGCTAACATGTTTTGTGGAAGGGGCACATGTGCTGAGGCCTGAGCAAACATTCTATAAAGGATGCGACTGTTCTTCCTAATCCCATGCGAAAACTCAGTTTCCCATGCAACCTTTCCCACAAGTTCTAAAAGATGACATGAGGAAAGCAGAGACAGTTGAAGAGAAATAAAAGGAGATAGATGATAAATAAGTGGCTTCAGAGAACAGATCCAGGATTGTGAGTGAGCTCCAGCTTTTGAAGGGAGGGGTTCTAGGGAGAATAAAAAGGATACTCCCTCCTCCCATTTTTTTTTTTTTTTGTGTGTGTGTTTTTGGATAACATTTTCCAAATAATTGATTTGCAAGGAAACACATTTCTTTTTTGCTCTAAGTAAATAGGAAAGTATGTATCCCTTGTCCCCAAATCATTCCTGTTGCTATTTGATGAAAACAATAAACTATTATATTTTCATTGAATATATTTTAATTTAACAATTGAATTTTACTGACCGACTCTTGGCAATAACCTTATTAACAAGTTTTCAAGAACTACTTTACTATTTTGTCATAAATAGTTTACAAAGACCATGGGATGAAAGTAATAGACTCTTGAGTCCAAGAGGTGGAGATCACTGTTCTAGGAGCTCGCCAAAGTGCTCCTGGAAAGTCATCAAAATCAGTCCTTCTATTGGCTGACCACGAACTCTTCCCCTGGGAGAAGGGAGAGTAACAGTTAATGGTGTGAGGTGGGAGGTGCTAAAAGGGCTGTCAGAAAATATCTTTCTCATTGACCTGACACGGAACTGTCATTTTCCACCTTTACAATGACTCTAATGCTTGTCTCCAGAAAAATCTCTATTAAAAATAAATGTTAACTTTGAGGCAGTAGCACATTAGTAAATGCCAGCTTGAGAGTAGCATGCCCAGTGCAGGGAGCTGCAAGTTGGAAGGGACTGGGTTATGAACAAGGTCAGAACACTTGTAGAAAGGTTGAGGAGATAGAGTGTCGTGAGAAAGGAGCAGAGTGGCTTTGCCCTTGCTCTCTCCTCAGCGCATGACTAAATTCTGAGCAGCTGATGAAGGTGCAAGAGGAGGAGACAAGTGAAAAGGAGGCCAGCTGCCAACTTTGTCTCAGGTTGGGTAACTTTTTACTCTATAATCATTGATTTTGCCTATATTAAAAAGATACCGCAAGTGGACTAGCCAAACCCTGGATATTTGTGTGAAGCATACCATCACTAAACTTTAAAGAGAATTTTTTTTCTCTTTTAAGTTTTCTAAATCCTATGTGGCAGCTGTTTTCATCTCCCGGTAAGAAAGCATGATCTATAGCATGGTTACACTAAACTAATTAGATATGGTATTATTCTAGTCAATTAGGATGCTTCATTTCAACAAGGATTGATATATCCTGAGTATTTCTCATTAGCTTTAGAAAAGATAAGGAAAGATCTCAGGAAGCCATCACAACAATCCAGTAGTCTGGTCTGCAATCTTTTTAATTGGAATGGAGCCTACTGATTTCAAAATGAGCCATATGTTTTTCTCTCCTTTGAAAGCGATGTCTTTCTTTTTCTTAAAATTGATAATTTTGTTAGTATGTGCATTATTTAAGTATAAGTTTGTAGGAGTTTTTTTTTTTAACTTATAAGATGCAGCCATTACCAGGTGAACCGTTAGTATTTTCACTTTCTATAACTCTAGAATTTAGTTCCTGTGGGATTGTTAGTATTGTTTTTACAGTGTTATACCATGTACGAAAAGTAATATATCTCTGCATGACTTAAGGGACTTGATATTTGACATAAAATTATGATCATGTACTGTTCTGAAGCTATGTACAGAAAAGATGAAACTGAATCATTTCATTGAACACAATACATTTTCTCCCCAAATAAATAGATTTTAGATGAATTCCCTTCATCTCATCTACCCTGCTGGGCCTGGCTTCTTGCTGTGAGACATAGCCAAGTAGGAAGGAGGCTATTGTTATTTGATGGCAAATTAATTCAACAATTTCAATAAATGTTTTATCAAATGCCTACTATATGCTAAATATAATGCTACATGCTAGCCATACAAAGAGGAATCAAGTAGTCCTTGTTCTGAAGAAGTTCGCTATTGAGACCAGATAAATGTGTACAGTAAACTATAATGTAATGTGTTAAGTGCTTTATTAGTGATGATGCAAAGGGAATACATGGAAGGAAATTATCTATCTTTTTGAGTGACATTTACACTGGACTTTGACTCTTAGCAAGTGAAAATCACAGAAAAGTTGTTTCAAGCAGAAGACAAAAAATAAGAATGGCATTTATAAACAGGACCAGCTAGGTATCTAGCCACAATGGGCCTTTTAATATTGGCTAGGAACAGACATGAGTCTTCAAACTCGCCTGTAAATTTGTGAAACCTAGCATTTATATAATGTTTTACAATAGACAAAGTGCTTTACCATAAGTTATTTATGCCCCACAAAACCCTGTGAGATAAGAATTACAGAAATTCCTGTGTTCACAAACTTTCAAATTATGAATTTTTCCTAATCTAAACAGAGCTACTCTGCAGAGTAAAAGTAGAGCAATTCTGTTCCCTACCAACAGATGGCGATGGTGGTTGTGCACTGTCTTGGTAGCTGCTCTGGAACTCTAGTTGCTCTTAGTTAATTGTACATGTAGTCTTTGTGCTAGTTTTGAGTATTTCACAAGTGTTATTAACTGCATTATATGTAATAAGTGAAAAGGCAGACATAATATGGTACGTAATGGTAAGGTGAGTGTAGTAGATGCCTCTGGTGCTCCTGTCATGCCCTTTGGTCACTTTTGATTTTAGCTGCAGCCATGATGAATAGTTCTGTGCAAGCATAGACTCCCCTCGCATATCAGTTTCACCCCTCAAGAGTGCAATATATTCTGTCTCTGAAGTGGCAGGAGCTTGCTCAGACTGCAGCCAAGTGCAGCCCAAAGTACAGGTGAGTTAATGTCCTAACCCCCACCCGTGGTAGATAGGAGCCTGTGGGTCAATAGCACATTTACCTAGAATATAAACTTCATGAGGACAGGAACTTTGGTGCCTCAAATAATTCTGGGTAAAGAGTAGGCAAATAAGTGTTTGTTGAATGAACTAATAAATTAATACATATATGGCAGCAAAGAGGAAAATGATATTTACAAGTCTACTTATCTCTGTCTGTCTGTTTCTATCTGTCTATCTATCTATCTATCTATCTATCTATCTATCTATCTATCTATCATCTATCTATCTATCTATTTGAAGGAACAAGTTCACACTCTTGTGGAAATATATTGGGGTCTGCAAAATAAAATTAAACCTTTGTCACTTTGGACTACAAATAGGCAAACTTGGAGCCTAACTTGATGAATAAAGAACTATGTGATACCGACTATATTTTTTATATGAGAACATTGAATCTGAACTAGGCCAAGTGATTTTTATGAGATATGGAAAAATGGACACAGCTGCAGTAGGTTGAATAATGCTTATCCAAAGATATCAAGTCCTAATTCTTGGAACTTTAAATGTTACCTTATTTGAAAAAAAGGTCTTCGCAGATGTCATTACATTGGGGATTTTGAGATGAGAAGATAACTGTGGAGTATTTAGGTAGGCCCTAAATGCTATCACGTGTGTCCTTATAAGAGAGAGGCAAAGAGAGATGATGCAGACACACAGAGGATGAGTAATGTGAGGCTGGAGCAGAGAGAGATGCAGCCACAGCCAAGGAATGACAACAGCTGTCAGAAGTGAGAAGAGATCAGGAATGGATTCTCCCCGAGCTCCCGTAGAGGGAATGTAGCCCTGCCAACACATTGATTTTAGACTTCTAGCCTCCAGAACTGTGAAAAAATATCTGTTGTTTTAAGCTGCTTAGTTAGAGATAATTTGTTGTTGTAGCCCTAGGAAACTAATACAGAGGCCCAGTGGACTGGTGATCACCCACTCTAAAGAGGATCAGAAAAGGAAAAATTTCACCTGGGTCAGCAGGCTGCCTCGTTGCATTCTCAGGTCCTTGGCAAGAAGATTTCTTTATGGAAAACTAGCCTTTTCCCCTGCTGAAATAGCCTTCACAAAAGAACAGTCAGAGGCAGAAGAGAAAATGTTTTTTGCAGTGAGTCATGCCTTCTAGTGACCATCTCAGAAGGCAGTCAGAAATGGTCATCCGGGGACCACCATGCTAGAACTTTTTGCATATTCAGCTTCGCAACTAGCTCACAGTTACCTGTTGCTGCTCTCCTGAGCCACCATTAATACAAATTTTAAAATGAAAAAGACTTCTGAGTTCTTCAAAGTTTGGAAAAATTCCCCAGAAGATCAATTTGGGAGAGAAGCTCTAAAGTTAAAATAACTAGAAATATCCCTTTCACTCTCTTTTCAGCCTATCCATGACAAAAGACAGTGTCACACACCACACAAAAACCACACACTTGCCCCACCACACACACTACACACACACGAATGTCCACATAGCTGTGGGGAGAGTCCTACAGTGTGCCGCTAAAAATATCTTTTAACCACCAAAATGTCTATCAACAGATGAATGGATAAACAAATTGTGGCATATCATATAATGGAATACCTGTAGGCAATTAAAAGGAATAAACTACTGATACATGCAACAATATGGATGAATCTCAATATGTTGAGTTACAGTAACCAGACATAAAGCATACAGGCTATATGACTTTATTTATATAAAATTCTAGAACAGATGAAACTAATCTATAGGAGCAGTGGTAGCCTGGGGCTGGAGATTGAAGGGTTGATTGTAAAGGAATATGAGGGAATTTTGGTGGTATAGAAATGTTCCATATCTGGATTGTAGTGTTGATTACATATCACAAGGTTGTACACATTTGTTAAAACTCATAGAACTTGTACACACAATAAATGTATTTTACTGTATGCAAATTATACCTAAAATTATATAAATTAATAAAGTTAATCATAGAAAGCAAAAAGATCATTTGTGCCACTTTTGGCTTGGTTATTCTGATTAAATTATATTGTGTGAAAGCTCAAATATTTTATGTTATGAATACTGTTTCCTCATGTATTATAAGTTATTAGCATAATAACATTAAATCTTAGATAGAACACAGTAATAATAAGTTTAATAATGCGACCAAATTAGAAAACTTTGTACGTGTAAATTTTATTTGGATTGTTGATAAATTCTGATTTTTTTTAATTCTCAAAATAAAGTTTGTGATAGGCTTGAAAACATTCATGCTCTTGAAATTGTAAAGACACTTCTAGTCATTTTGCCTGCAGGACAGATAAGTCTACATACACACAACAAATGTTTTTTCACATCTTAACTTCTAATGTTGTAATAGGTAAAAAATAGTGGCTCTCAAATTATCCATCACTCTGAGTACCAATGTGTTCTTAATATCAGGTTAAATGAGTGTAGGCCATTGCCAAACAAAGAAAGTCTACAAATTAGGTACAGGATGTATCTCGTTATATATAAAACTGTCGGCTCAATTTAAGAAACTATGAGGTATAAAATGTGATCTACCATAAAAACTATCAAAATCTAGGCACTTAGTGGACATTTTTGTTTCAGATAGAACTCCAGGATCTTGCAATAACCACACCCAATAAAAAATGTAATTAGTTAAATGTATTATATCCCATTGTGCCTGGGGAACTGAATGAGAGAGCTTGGAAAGTTATAAAAAAAGTTGAAGTCTCAGTTCCTCCTTAGGCTATAGCTTAGAGACAAAATTGAAAATAAGAGATGCTTGACATCTAATATTTAGCATTGTGGCTGGTGCTGGAAAGCCAGGGTACCACTAAAGGTACTGCTAAAGGCCATTTCCAGTAGGCGCTAGAGATCTGGCCTGGCTAGTCAGTGAATAAAAAGAATAGAACCAGCAACAGTGGTGATGACTGCCTCACACATTTCACCACCACTTGATCTCTTTCCAGCAGCATGGATTGGATGCTGTGGTTCTGACTCTACTCATCACTTCTCCTGTCTTCTCCACCTCCTTTCCCAGCCCCACTGCCATATCTGGTAGAACGGTGGCATTTGTAACTGCTGTTAGTGCAAGACAGAAATTTCCTGTTTATATTTGTGTTCTCAGTGATGAGAAAAATAACAACAAGTCATGAAATACATATATGTTGAATCAGTGAATGGTGAGAACTACAAATGAATAATGCTTCTGCTTCTGAATAAGGATACAAGAATCTATAATGGCTCCAATGTAATTCATACCATGAGAATCAATCTGGACATGAAGGAGGGTGGGCAGTGATAGAGGTTAGGGCAATGTGGAGAAATTGGGGGAAGCCTAAACTAGATATAAGACCAGACTAGGTAAAAGTAGAAAGCATGCAGTAGAGATGCTGCAGTTATATTTAAAGTTTCTAAACTTTTGCTATAGAGGTATGCTACCATGAGTGAAGTTTTTTTTTCTTTTCTGAATATACTGCTTGCCTGAGAGAATAAATGATAATTAGATGCATCTCTTCTCTCTTCATATGCATACCTCACTTAAAAAAGAGTTTTACTTTATTTGTTAAGGAAGGTAAATTTGGAGATTTTAAAAAGCAAAGTATCTTGATGTCCATAGCCATGAAGTATATAAAATATGAATATTTACTTTATGATTTTCATCACTAAAATTTTTAAGTACAAGCCTCCATTTAAATGATATTATATTTATAAGGTAATGTAAGGAAAGTACTAGTAATTATAATTCTTTAGATTATCTTTAACTCTATTTATGTATTTAATAATGTTCCTATTATTAAATACATGCTATTGGGTAGAAAATTAGTGAGTTATATTCTGTCTATTCCATGAATCCTTGTTCTGATAGAGCATCCATGTAGCAAAGTCCAGGCAGTGACTTTGGTGGAATGCCCTGGTTCTATATATACACAGACTGGTTATATAGATGTCTCATTTGTTTCTTGCCTAATCAGTTTCTTGTGTGAGTTGATCTGCCATTATAGTTTCAGATCCATAGATTTTACATACCCATTTTAATATACACACATTGTTTCTTTTAATATAGAAATAGACATTAGTTGTATTTCCATTTGTTTTGTGCCCAGCTGGTACCCAGTACTTTATTTTGAAACTAAATGTGTGATGAGAACCACACATTTATGGAAATATAGCTTTTCTTTCTTTCTTTCTTTCTTTCTTTCTTTCTTTCTTTCTTTCTTTCTTTCTTTCTTTCTTTCTTTCTTTCTTTCTTTCTTTCTTTCTTT
>NW_011888785.1:18841309-18874097 GCF_000151845.1 Pteropus vampyrus | reverse complement strand
TTTTTAGATTTATTAGGAAGACATTGGTTAATGAAATTATATAGGTTTCAAGTATACAATTTAATAATACAGCTATAGCATTGTGTGTTCACCACCCAAAGTTAAATTTCCTTCCATTGCCATGTGTTTGATCCCCTTACTCTAATCTACCTCCCCGTACGCTTCCCTCTGGTAACCACTAAACTGTTGTCTGCGTCCATGAGTCTCTATTTGTTTGTCTTGTTCATTTGTTATTTTCAATTTTATATTCCATTTGTTATTTTCAATTTTATATTTGTTATTTTCAATTTTATATTTCAATTTTATATATATGAGTGAAATCATGGTTCTCAACTTTTTCTATCTGACTTATTTCACTTAGCATGGTAATCTCAAGATCCATCCATGTTGTTGCAAATGGAAGTAAGAAATACAGCGGTTTTAAAATTAAGCAATTAGGTAGCACAAATTGCAGACAGTGTATAAGAAATAACTCACTGTAATTGAATATGTCATATGCATAATTATATGGTACATTATGCACCTATCAATCGACAGTACAACCAACAAGTACATCATTCAGGACATGAATCCTGCATTTAGAACAGACAATAATGAAACAGGAGACTTGTAAAACATGGTATGCTTTTATTAATATTTAATATGAAACAGCCTTCCTAATATGTTATCACTCACTAAAATCATTACTAAAAAGGAAAGGGTTTTTTTCACTGTTTATCTAGGTAATATGTTTAAGGATGTTTTGTATTTGAAATTTTGTTTTCTTAAAATCCAACTGTGTGATAACCATTAGGATAGATCTGATGACTAATCACACAGCTATTAAACAAACTTACATAACTGATCAGTGGCTTCAAAATGTTATATTTCCTCCTGAAATACTCCTTCTGTTTAATAGTCTTACCCTTCTCAGCATGTTCTATTATGAATTCCCTTTACTCATTAACACATTCTTGTTTTGGTAAAATGACCAGCTTCTTTTTAAGGCAAAGGAAAACAAGTCAAACTTACTAATTTCCCATCTTTAAATTCTCTGATTTTCCTCATGTTGGCTATTTATCGAGTGCCTTCAGCAATCTTTCTCCAAGGACAAAGATTCTTTCAGAAGGAGTGATTTGCACTTGAAACCCTTGAATAATCCTTTAGAACATATTTAACTAATACCACACACACACACACACACACACACACACAGTCTTACTCAAGATGTCAGTGGAGGGATAACTAGAAATTGATTAAATGAACATGAATGTTAGAAAACTACAATAGGATGCAGTGGTAGAAAAATATATGTTAGAGAGTAGTATAAATTTGGGTTCTATTCTTAACTCACCTAAGTACTTTCATCTATTAAAAGAAGCTCGTTGGATATTGGGTGCACAGAAAAGCAGAGCATCAGGTATTTAAATAACTTGGTTGCCTCATCTACAGTTTAGAAACAGATATCTAGGACCTGGATAAATCAAATCTGCAAAGAACAGAGGCCATAGCAGGTGCTAGGATCAAAAGCTTTCTCTTCCAGGGAAAAATTGCTGTATTATTTTACATTTCTAGCCTTGGGGTTCTGATTGATTCTCCCATGAGTGTAGTTTGGCCAGAGCCTTCTGCAAAAAAGATTTTATTTACCTGATTCCTTTATGTGACTCTGGGTCTCCAGTAGTGGCTTCAAATTTTGGGGGCCTCAATAGAGCAATTACAGAAACATCCCTGGGATGTACAATTATCTCTTAAAATATTTTAGTTTTCAACCTGTACATATAGACTTACGGGCTATTATGAAAAATTTTGAAATGAAAAGTGAGAATGAGAGATATAAGTAAATAATCTTCTAGTTTGTTGATAAGATATGAAAATATGAGAGCATTTGCAACCTATTTCATACCTTTGTGACTTTAAATATATCTTCTTATAATTAGCAAAATATGAACATAGCGATTGTCTTCTCACTAAAGTTATGCATGAAAATATTAGGCTTTTGTGTAAAAACTTCCAAAGGACTTTTTTCTTAATTATAAGATATTGGAGTGCCAGGGAAGGAATCTCTTCCTTTTAGAGTCCAGGGGATGATGGTGTAGAGCACAAAGTACACTATTCATTTAGTGTTCAGAGGAGGGTCCTATAATTAACAAGATTTGAACCAAGCCCTTATTTTTAATTGGTGAGGAACTTAAAAATGACTATTACTCATTTAAAGATCCAAAAGTGACAACATATTCTATAGCTCAGAAATGAAAGAATTGAACAGGTAAGATGTTCCAATTATATCTACTCTAGATGAGGTCAAAATATATCTGGTGGATATGTAGGAAGGTGCCATTTATTTAGTTTTTTTTTTCAAGTGCCAGGCACTTGTGAAGTAGATCTTGTGACCTTCATTTGCTAGTGAAGGAACAGTTCTACTACAACTTAGCCAGAGGAATGACAAGAGGGAATAGTTACCAGCAGCCAGAATGACTCAGAATGATTCCCCACTTCTCTGAAAAAGTGATGGCAAGAATAAGTGGGCATGAATAATCTATGTGGTTATTTTTACAGGTTTTAAAATAATTTTAGATTGACCACATTATTTCAATTAATATTAATCCATATACTCCCCTGAGTAACAGTAAAATTAATTTCTCAACAAAGTTTCTTAGGAAATTATATAATTTAAACCTAAAAAGACTTTAGAGATTATTTGGCTAGAGCCTCTCATTTTATGGAGTAAAAGCTATAGGAGTTTGTGTTTGGTTATAATATATGCGAGATCACCTAAGAGTCTGCTGCTGTGTGTTTGTATGTCTGTGTTGGAGGTGAGGCAATTGTTATATGCACTGGGAGAAAATAAACAACTGTGTTGCACCTGAGAGACTCCATCAAAAGGAAATGAAAATCCATACTCTATGAGAGGAATAGAGTCTGCTTCTCTATTCAGTCAATCAAAATCATAACTGAATTTCTATAAACTTCATATGCTTACTTAGAGCACAGGGAATCTGACCTGTATGAGCTGCCTTAATCTCTGGCTTCCGATTAAGTTTGGGTGATTGGAGGATCCATCAGACAATGAAGGATGAAGGGAGAATGAAGCGGCTGAACTTGGTCTGCTGGCTCTATCCCTGCCAAGTTGCTGGGAGTTGGTTTGTAACCCTCTACTGAAAGCCACAGGTCCTAATATTGACTTTCTCCAGATATTTTCTCAGCATGTTGGTAACTGCTCCCTCTTGTCATTTCTCTGGCTGAAGTGTAGAAGTAGCAGCACCCTGCCATTTCTGGCCTGAGACACTGTACTTTTTTTTTGTTGGTTCCTCTAAAGCTTGCCCGCATTTTTGTAAATGGTCACTTTAATAAATTGCCCTTAATTTCTCCATTTGAGAGTGCCATCTGTTACCTACTAAGGGTCTGACTAGTAGAGGTATCTATTTTCTTATTCTCTTCTTCTTCTTTCTTCATCTCTACCTTCCTCAGTGCAATCATCATAGTATTTCTTGTCATCAAGCTTGAGAGATCCATGATTCTAAGAGTTATCATTTATTTTGTGAACTGTCATGGTCTTCATACACATAGGACTCTCTGTGTTTCGTCTGGATATCATAAAATTTTTGAAGCGGGAATGCCAATTATGTCCTCCTTACTGAGATCCTTGCTATTCTCAAAATTTTCATTTTTAGTTTTAAATGTCTAAGTAAAGAACAATCATTGTAGAAAAGATTTCTAGTTTTTCTACAGATGATGATAGCTAGTCAATGTCAGAATTTATGAGTGGTGCATATTATGTGTTGGGTATTATTTTAGGTGTTGTACATGTATTAACTAAAAAATAATTTTGTTGTACAATTTTTGATATTTCTTATGTAATACTGCATAGTTATTTTTAATCAAGATGAGATCCCATTAAGTATATCAATTTTTAATCAGCTTTTTCGCCTAAAATATGTGTAAACATTCTCCAGGCCAATATGATCTATACCATTACTTTTAATAAAGTTCAATATTTTCTATATTGTATCGATACATTCTGCTGTTGTTGGATGTATTAAGCTGTCTTCAGTACTTTGCTATTATGAACAAAGTGATGCTAACCATCCTTATATATAAATCTTTGCTATACTTCTTATTATGTCTTTAGGATAAATTCTAGTGCCTGGAATTACAGAATGAAAGAAAATGAAAATTCTAAGAAATTATCTAAGAAAAATATGAACATTCTAAATATGGCTAATGAACTCTACGGAGGTGTATTAATTTCTACTTATATCAGTGGTGTAATAGTATTTCTGTATATCTTACGCAAAGAGGTCATCATTGTTAATGTTGCTCTTTCTCAGTACAATAGTTTGAAAATGATCTCATGGCATTTCTTTGATTGTAGTGAGAGAGAACATTTAAAAATATTAATTGTTAGTTATATGTTATTTCTTATTTTGTGAAATGTCTCAATGCCCTTTGCCTGTTTTTCTACTAGAATGTTTGGCTTATTATTGAATTTTAAAGTATTTATTTTTAATCAAAGTTTCACATGCACGTAGGTTAAGGATTCACTAGAGGAATAATTCATTAAAGAGGACAGTAGCACCATTCCTCCTGCTTTCCTTTGCTTCTTCCCAAGAGGCAACCACTTTCAATACTTCGAGTTGATTCTTCTGAAATTTATCTCTACATCTCTAAAACATGCTAGCCGATTGAGTTTCCACTATGGAATATGAAGATGCAGCTCTTTTTCCCCATTATTTCCCCAGCATGCACATGCTCATTTCTCCATTCTCATACTATATTTACAACATCATTTTGGTTAAATCAGTATCATTGTGTTATCATGAATATGCATTTTTTAAGAGATGAGCCATGTTAAACTATGATTAATTTACTTCATGCAAAATTTTTTGTTTCTCCTGGGTTGACAGTTTTCTTTTTAACTTGCTTTTTAAATTTTTCTTATTTGCTTAGTTTTTGAAGTATTTATCAATGACTCAACTTTAAATTATTTTTTAAGGTTTCAATCTCATTTATATTAAGATAGGCTATCAAATTCATTTTCCTTTTTTTCCCCGGAGAGTTGTAACCTACTCCCATATGGACTAGTAGCCTTCTGTACCTGGAGCACAGATGGTGTCCAAGGATCTCCCTTTATTCTCACCCTTATGATTTCTTTTGTTTTTCTTCAGTGTTGCATTTCCTCTTTCCCGTACCTCAAATATTCCTCCTTTTTGTTTACTCCCTCTTTTCTCATGGAGAGCATCCTTTGTACCTTCCGGAGTGCATGTGGTTAAAACTTGAGTTTTTACGAGTCTGATAATGTCTTAATTTCTACCTACACATTTGACTGGATTTTTGGTTGGATAGAGAATTCTAGGTTGCAAATAACTTTTCTTCCAGAATTTCAAAGCATTGCTTACAGTTTCTAATCTGAAGCTATTGATTATCTTGATTATTTGACTGTGATCTGCTTTTTCTCTCTGGATACTTGGGGTGCTTCTCTGTTTCTAGCATTTTGAAATTTTGTAGTAATATACCTTGGTGGAAATCTGTTCAAGTAGTAGTGAAAACTTGATGGGTCCTTTTAATCTGGACACATATTCTTTAGTTCTGAACACTCTTTGAATAATTTCCTTAGTACTTTTTTTTTCTCCTCTGTTCTTTCTCTTTGGTTCTTCTATTAGTTGATTGTTGGACTCCTTGTACTTTATCATTTTCTTATTTGTTTTTCTGTTTCCCATTTTCCATCCATATGTCTTTTTCTTTAAAAAAAATCTCTTCTGGTTAATTTCTTAGAATTTATTTTCCAGTTTTTCTAATGAGTTTTAAAAAATTATGTTATGTTTTTAATTTAATTTTTTCTCTTATTATTTGTTTCCTAAATTTTTCTATCTGTGGAATCCTGTTCTCATTTGTGGTCCTGGGAGTAATACAGTTACTAGCCCTTGCCAGTGAGACCTCAGAAACTAAGTAGGCTTCTAGTCTAGTTGCTTCCAGTAGATTTAAAGGTGAGAATCTACAATAAATTTGTTTAAATTCAGAGCCTAAGAATTTTTGACTTTAGGCTTCTGTGTTTTGAATATTCTCATTAGTTTAATGGTTGCTACTTTGCAACAATTTGGAATATCCTTTTCGGCGGGGAGGGGTGGTGATCACCTTTACTGTGAGCTTAGTACCTTTTTTTCCTGCTGGAGAACTTTTAATGGAATGTGCTTAAGCAAGTCCAGAGTCACCAACCTCATTTTCTGTCAAGGCTGCCACTTCACAACTTATGAGTCAGTATGAGGTACAGAGCAATTGGCTTTTTCACTTCAGAATTTGAATCGGAGACTCTCAGGCAATCTAGAGTGCTTGCTGAAGGCAGAGTACATCTCAGTAATGCTGTATTAACTTTCCATCTCTGCAAGCAGACTGACTCATTCTAGTCTGAGTTTATCATTTTTTTTTTTTTTTTGTGGTAGGACTTGGCTGAAAATTTAAAGAACTAAACATCATATTCCCACATTTGGAAATGTCCCTACCATTTCAAAACTACATCCTGTGTTGAACTCCCAGCTTGTGTTCCAGAATGGGTCAAGACGCAGTTTGGCCAAGTGTTCTGTCACCATATAACAAGGGCCTCTACATTGTAGCCTGGAATGTTTGAGTCTTTCATATCCTACTGTATCTCTTCCTCTTAAGCTACTCTATATTTTCGGTTCTGTTTCTTGCAGTACACTCCTTTTGGGCACCAAATTCTATCTGAATCAGTTATTAATTCATTTAACTATTAGTTACAGAAAACCAAATTAATAGAATTGTCCCCCCTTATCTGTGGGGGATAAGTTCTAAGACCCCCAGTGGATGCTTGAAACCATGGATAGTACTGAACTCCCTCTCCCCTCCGCCCGCTCTACACACACACACACACACACACACACACACACACACACACACACACACACGCATATGTATGTTTTTTCCTATACATACATACCTATGATAAAGTTTAACATAAATTAGGCACCGTAAAAGATGGAGAACAATAACTAAGAATACAATAGAACAGTTATAATATACTTTAATAAAAGTTATATGAGTATGGTCTTTCTCAAAATATTCTATTATACTGTACTCATTTTTTCACTTACAGAAAGTACTTTATGGCTTTTCTGTGGCATATCCGAAGTGCCATCATCACTACTCTTTTGCTTTGGGGCCATTATTAAATAAAATAGAAGTTACTTGAACACAGTGCTGTGATGCCACAACAATTGATCTGATAACCAAGATGACTACTAAGTGACTAACAGGCTGGTACCATATACAGCCTGGATACACTGGACTAAAGGATGATTCACATCCCAGTAGGAATGGAGTGGGAAGACACGAGTTTTCATCATGCTACTAGAACAGTGTGCAATTTAAAACTTAAGAATTATTTATTTCTAGAATTTTCCATTTAATATTTTTGGACCTTTGTTGACTTTGGGTAACTGAAACCACAGGAAACAAGATTGAGGATAAGTGGAGTCTACTGTAGTAGTTTAAACAGGTAAGGATTTTTGTTTTGTTTGTTTTGGTGTCTGGACAGTCATAGTCCAGGACTAATGCAGCTTCCCAAAGATATTCTCAGTGATATAGGTTCCTTCTCTCTTCTTGATTTGCCATCCTTAATGTCTGCTTTTCACTCTTGTAGTTGTAAGATGGCTGCTGTGTCTTTTACTTTCTAGGAATACCACTTGCTTCTATGTCTTTGAGAAATCTTTCCTGAAAGTCCCACCCAGTAACTTCTGCATATATCTTATTGGCTTGCCATAGGTCACATGATCATCACTAGCCCAATTCCTGGGTGGGGTAGGTATGCTGTGGATAGAAGCCGATTAGTCCACCAGCAGTATCAGCATAGGTTATTATTGGAACATTTGTCCTAGCCCTTGGCCTATCTGTTCTGATCTTTTATTTCAGATCTCTTGGAAGTGATCTCTCTTTTGACCAAGATCCAGTTTGATTCTACAGAGATTAGTGAGCTTTTTAGACTTTTAGTTAAATTGTGCAGAGTTGCCTGGCCCTCTCCTTGTCAGTGAATATACTGCTGCTCTCTTCTGCCCTGAATCACCCCCATTTTCTCCTGTCTCTGCTTTTTTTCAATAAAACTATTTTTATAGGAAGTTTCTTAGTCAGAACTTTAAACTACACTCTGAAGATTTTACAGTGTGGTAAATTTTACTAAACTAAAGCAAAATAATCAATGTAAATTTTAAGTGCATTTAAAAATGTTTAAAGGCATGTAAATAGACCTATATTTAATTTCTGGTTCTATTGGAAGAGACATGTAGGGAAAGAAAATTCTTTATCAATTTTACCTAAGCATATATAAATTTGGCTTTAATGAGAATGTGATGGTCTCATTTTCACATTATTATTGTTTTTCTCATGTTGATCGGTCCTTGTCCTCTAATTTTTGTCTCTATGAGAGCTCAAAGTAAACTGATACAAAATTCAGAATTTCTTCAGGCAATCAGGAGAACTATAAATTTATTTTGTGGAATTTTATTAACACTTGGATTGTTATATTTTTGAGAGACATGATGGTCTATAGATCATTTTTGCTAGATAGTCTTTGCAGGCCTGTGTTTTTCATTTTGGAGGAACCATAGCTATAGAGTAAAAAGGTGATACTTAAAGGGTAGAATGCCTCTGTTTATGTGTACATATACTGATACATCTTTATGCATTGTTACTGTAGCTCTTGGCTATTCTCTTTCATAATAGAATCCCAGATTCTTTCTTGTGGCTAGATGTAGATTTTTTAAGTAATTTCTCCCCAACGGTATGTTATCGAAGTATGTGAAACTTACAAAAGTGTCTTTCTTTGTGTAGCTCTCTTTATTGTTGGTTAAAATATAGATGTGATGTCTGGGGCCCAAGCATCCATCTTGTACCACGAAGGGGAAGCATACGTAGGAATGGCAGAGGAGTAAGACGGAAGGAGACTGACATCATGCAGTGCCAAGTTAGCTTTTGGCTGCTTATCTCCAAACTTTGTTTATGTGAGAAAGAAACTCTGTCTTGTTTAAGCCACTCTATTTTGTGCATTTTGTAACATGCAACAAAACCTACTTCTAATGACATTTTTATATTATAGTCCAAGGATTTGATATATAACTAAAGAGTTAATACTTTGTAGCTAAGCTGACCTCTAAAACAGTGGTTTCCAAAATGAGTAAGCATATACCCAGGATACACAAGATACAGTGGGATATAGAAGGAAAATATTAGAACATTAAAAAAATCTAATAATAATATAAGAAAGACGTTAAGATTTACTCACATTTAATTAATGAATTGACTGCAGTACCTTGACTCTGTATGTTGGATAATCATGTATCCCAAGGGAAATTCTACAATATGGGAGGATTGGTGGTTGCATTCTTGGTTTTTGGTTTGTTTTTAGCACATTGCAACATTTAGCATATTACTTAAGCTGGTTAAGAAGAGTTATAGATTATGTTCTCTAGTTTTAAGTAAACTAACCTTCACAAGATGGCCAAATGACTTAATATTTCAGGAATGAGACTATAGATTGAAGACAATCCAAACACAAATGAACATCAAGAAAATGGCAGAGCAAATACTTTATTCTATCATTTGAGTTCTCTTTTCTACCTCACTAAAACATTATTATTATAATTATTATCATTATTAGTATTTTTTAGTGTGAAGAAAACAGTTCAGTACTATTAATAGATATAATAAACTGCTTAAAATATTGTTTATCTTTATTAATATTTTAATTTATAATTTCTATTTTTGTATTTGTTTATAGTACCTATGAGTGCAATAATAAATATATAATTTAAAATAAATATACTTGCATATATGGTGTGACAGTTTTTTATGGAGTAAATTTTTTTAAAGTTTTTTTTTTTAAGTTTTGAGTACTGAAAACCTAAAAACTATATTTCCAAGCTCTCCTTGCCTGAGATTTGAAAAGTTGAAATGATGGGTAGACCTCCTTCATGCAGTTAAGTCAGGCCGTTTCTGAACTAAAATTGTGATAACTCCATGCCCAGTTTGAAAAGAGATTATAATAAACAAGTTTTGTTTCTCCTTTCTTCCATTTCCCAGAAGGTCTGGCCTAAGGTGCAGGATGAAAGGAAATACAGAAACTAGGGATAATAATAGTAATAACCAGTGTTATTCAATGAAACTTATCATAATTCTTGAACTGTCTTTCCTGGATCAAGCTCACATGCTGACATCGGGCAGTTAAGTTAGCTCATTTTATCTCATTAGCTATGTGGGATTACTTTTTTTCTGAATAGTATTTCCTGATATTAAAACTGAGAAATGTAAGTCCAATGTCATTCTCAAACTATCTGAAAAATACAGCTACTCTCTTAATTAAGAGCTAAAATTGTAGGCAAAACATTTATTATTTTTGCTACCATGACAATAATATTTTGGTATAAATTACTTCCAGTCTAAGGCTAAGAATACATATCAGTGAAATTTCAGACTTGGATCTGACTAAGGTAAATGCCAGAAATGTCTATTGTTATGCTGAAACACAGCAAAACATCATTTTCCAGAAAGTCTGAGCATTCATTGTTTCTTTTACCCCAAGGATGAGATACCAATTCAAGGCATACGATATTTAAAGTGATGCATAGTGAAACCAATGTGGATGAAATTTTCATCAGCCTTTCCATCTTTCCTATCTACTTTCTGTCTCTGTAGATTTACTTATTCTGGACATTGCATGTAAAGGGAATCAAACAATATGTGGTCTGTTGTGACTACCTTCTTTTACTTAGCATAATGTTTCAAAGTTCATCCATGTTGTAGTATGTATCAAAATTTCATTTCTTTTTATTACTTCATGCTATTTCATTGTAAGGATATACCACACTTTATTCATTCATCAGTTGATGGGCATTTGAGTTGTTTCCACTTTTTGGCTATTATGAAGAATGTTGTTATAAACATTCATGTATAAGTTTTTGTGCGGACATTTGTTTTCATTTCACTTGGGCATATACTTAGGAGTGGAATTGCTGAAGAACTTCCAGACGGTTTGTCAAGCGCCTAAACCATTTTACATTCCCATCGGCAGTGTTTCAGTCTTCTTATTTTTCCTCATCCTCGCCAACACTTAATTATTTGACTTTTTAATTACAACCATTCTAGTGGGCATAAAATAGTCTCTCATTGTGGTCTTGATTTTCATTTCTTTGATGACTGATGATGTCAAACATCCTTTCATATGCTCATTGGCCATTTGTGTATCTTCTTTGGAGAAATGCCTAGGATTATTTTGCTTTTTGTTATTGAGTTGTAAGAGTTTTTTGTATATTCTGAATACAAGTCCCTTATCAGCATGTGATTTGCAATCAGCACATTCTTTGGGTTATCTTCATTTTCTTGATAGAGTCCTTTGAAAGATGATTTCTATTCAAGAGCATATTTTGAAGGATCTCTGAGCCTATGCTTCCCTGAAAGCGAAGCTGAAGACAAAGCTTATATACAGGTGATTTATTTGGATGTGATCTCAGGGAGCAGGAGTAGGGGACAGGGAGGTGAAACCAAGAAAGGAGGGAAAGACAAAAGGACGATATGTGATCAAGGCCGCAGCTAGTAAGGGTGACAGGTCTATGATCCTTGCTGGAACCTTCTGATAAAATGCATTTCAGAACTGTCTGTCTATGAGACAAAAGAGAGAGTGTATTTAGCTATCTGTTCTCATTCACTCATTTGTCAAGGATGGTCTCAAGGGCATTGACTTCTGGGATGTGCATGATGAGTGACAAGATGGTTTCTGATGGCATCCAATGCTGCATACTGGAGTTGCCCTAGGGTAGGAAGCAAGAGGTATCCCCTACAGACCCTAGGTAAAAGGCTGTCAGATTTACCCACACTAGACTGGTTAAATCTCCAAAGAACTTGTCATTGCAGGAGAGACTGGAGTAAACCATAGACCAAGAGGATCTGAAGTGGGGGTAGAATTGAAAGGGAGGAGCGAAGGAAGGAGCGTCATAAAGGGAAGAGCGTAGGGGCGTCGGAAAGAAGAGGTGAAGAGGCGCGCCAGAGCGTTTCCCTGTGCTGACCTGGCTTGGGAGACAACGAGTAACTATGGCGGGGAAGTGGAGGTTCTGGGAGGACCGCCGGAGGGGGCCAGAAATAGAGATGCTCAGCGTCGTAGGATTAGGCCTGGGAAGGCCAAAGCTCTGGTTCCCAAGGGAAGAAGATGAGATGGGATCCAGAAGGCAGGGTTCCCGCAGTAAGAAAAAGAGAGTGCATTTTACTTTCGTGCCCCGAAAGGCGGGGAAGAGAGCCACCAAAGAATCCACTGCTAGCATTCTTTCTGCCGCGGAGAAGATTAAGCAGCTCAGGGCTAGCCTTGCCAGGAGTCGGATGGGACGCTGGGCGGAGCCGAGACGCGCTGAGCATAGAACCGAGAAATTGCGAAAACCTCCCCCACGGGGACATCGTTTCCGTGTGATGCAGGCCCGTGGCGCTAGCTCCGAGGGAGTGAGCCTCAGTGAAATATGGCACGGCGTGGGGAGCGAATGCAAGTTTGCTGAGGACTCCAATATTCCCCTTCCACCGTACCTTACTTTAATTAGTAATATTTTCAAGTCAGAGAGGCTAACAAAGGCAGCGAGGTGGGTTAAAGAAAAGACAGTGGAAGTTATGAAGCTGAGCAGGCTGATAAAACGAGCTCAAATCCTGCAAGAACCACTAAGGAAGGAAGCCAGGCAGCTGTTAATGGAAAAGTTACATGTCCAGTCTGAAAATAAATTCTTTGAGGAATATCTGACTAAAAAAACTGAGGCCTGTAGAAGGCAATATGAGAACCTGTGGGAAGACTATTTACAAAAAAGTGGGGAGATTCAACAAAGGAGACAAGAATCAACCTCCAAATATGCGAAACAAAATGTAGAACTTAAAGGAGAGCTCTTAAAGAAGGAAGAGATCCAGTTCTATATGGAGCGGCAGTTGCAGGAATTGAAGGACATTTCACTCGTAAGGGAGAAACAGGATATAGAAATACAGACACTACAGGAGCAGAAAAAGAAAGCCCAAGCTGAAACGGCTGCAAAGAAACGGGAAGTGGTGGTCCAGTTCCTCCAGGAAAAAGCATTACTGGAGAAAAAACTGAAGGAGCCAGACATGACACAGTTGGAAAACGAAGAAAGGAAGGAGCTTAACAGGAAGGCTCAGGCCTTGGAGTCCGCAGCAAAGAAGTATGCTTTTGAGTTCTACAGCGGCATCCGCAGAGAGAACCAGCGGTTCCAGAAGGAAATACTGCAGCAAAGTAGGCAATGCCAGGCGTTGCAGGCTACTTACAGCCAGTTAGAAAATCAGAAGCAGCAGCTGGAACAGGAACAGGAGTACATTGACTCCTTAATCCGGGGCAGGCAACGAATGCACAGCAGGCATAATTTGTGTCTAAAAGTACAGGGTGCTCCAAAGACCACAAGAAACCCTCTCCTAGGCATTAAATCAAAGATTCATCCACAGTAATTCCTAAAATATCACTGACTAAATAAGGGCTGGAGCAAGTATTCTTAGGTGCTGCATAAACCTGGTTAGGAAGACTTTTGAATCTCTTTGCTATGGTAAAATATTCATCATGATGTATGAAAGATCAGGTGTTTTCCAGCCATGCTGCTAGATATTTGTGACCAGCTTCCCTTAATTAGATTTTTCTTTAGTTAGCTCTTATTCATAAACAGAATGTTCCTCAAACCTCCAGATAACACCATTAGCCAAACACTCATGGATTAAATAAGCACCAGAAAACCATCTAGAAGAAATGAAAGGAAAACAGTTGTGTGATTTATTTCATCTAGCTGAGTTAGAGTTCTTTATAGAAAAAGCATCTTTAAGGATAGCCTTTCAGATTGACTTTATATTGTGCTTTCTGCTCTCTACACAACCAATATCAGTTTATCCTCATTCCTTTTGGCCAACTCAGAACATAAAGGCAGTGTTTTTAAGCTTTTTTAAAAGTTCATGCCAGCGACCAGGAAGACCTCCTATAGTTTTCTCATGAGTGAAAAAGTACTCTAATAACAGCAAGATCAATAAACAGTAGGCAGAATGGCCTTTTGTCTGATGCAGCCCTTACAATTTTAGCTTTGAGTAAATTGAGAAAGGAAGAGAAGATAAAGGACATGTATATTAGGTCAGCTTTCACTTTTGAAAATGTTTTCCTGTGAAGTAATATCTCTGGAATTAATGAGGTAGCTGAATGCCTCTGCTTGTTTTAGGAAAATGTATCAAAAGAAAGTTTTACAATATTTGGGCAACTTTTTAAAAAGTCTTGAGCCATCTATTTCTCTAGCAACATCCTAAATTCTAAGATGATAATTATTTAACAATTATTTAATGTTAAATATAATAAATACTTTAGTTTTAGGTCATCTATTAAACATTTCTTTACTATACATACACTTAATTGTACATGAAATGCCTTTTTTAATTGATATATGCCATATGTTGATGCCTATCTAATAGAACTGAGAATAGTATTTTAAATTGGTATGGACTTTTAGAGTAGGTTATTATTATTATTATTTTTTGCACTTATGACATATTGATGCTTAGGCCAGTGATTTATTTGAATGCTGAATACTAGTATAGGAATATAATCCCTCATTTTCCCTTATTAATATAATCCTTTAATAATCCCTTATTAATCCCTGTATTGCTCCTCTATGGGAAAATATAATCTTTATGTTTTCCAGAAATTGTCAAGGATGGACAACTTCAAAATAATTTTCTCGAATTTTGTTTTATTCATATGTAATACAGATTCCTTTAAATTAGATTTTAAAAAAGGACTCTCCCCCAATTTGCCTTTAACTTCTAGCTTTAACAATTTTCTGTTAAATATATAGTTTCTTTATTAAATAAACTTTTGTTATTAAAAAATAAAAGCCTACTTAAATTATGATTATTTTTTAAAAAAAGAGGATCTGAAGTAACACACAAGAAATGTCTATTCTAATAGGTAATGGAAATACTATAGATTTATGAAAAAAAGCCAGCAGTCACCTGGTAAAGAAAATGTTCCCAAAAATCCATTATGATTACGATGAGGCATACTGGCATTATGAATAATTTCTGAATTATGAATAATAATATGGTTCATTTGAATGGTATTTAGCAGTTCAGTGTTTTTGAAAACAGCTCATTTAATCCTCACAACTCTGAGAGGTTGATGTTATTAGTTCCTTTCTTAAGATGAGGAAGCAGGAGCTCAGAGATGAATAAATCACTTACTTAAGGCACGAAGTGAATTTTGTTGCTGCTCAATACTTAGACTTGATGAGAGAATACTGATGCCACACTGAGGTAAATCAACTCTATCCATTTCTTTAGGTCAGAAGTTTCAAACTCATGTGAAGTACAGGGGACAAGCAGGCAGAGTTGATGACTGAGGTGGGCAGAAAGGGGACGATGGCTAACTGACAGCTGCTCTTCAGTTCCCAGTCACCTCCTCATGTTGAGAATGCCAGCCTTGTGAGGCTAGATCTACTAAGTAAAAAAAGCACTCACTGGAATTGGATCTTATTTGAAATCTCATATAAATGTGGGAAATAATAATAAATTAAAAACTCCCACATGGACCAAGGAAAATGTATCTATGGACTGAATATAGCTTATTTTGTGCCCATTTGTGACCTCCACTTTAAGCCCCCATTAGGGAACTGTACCTAACACATCATTTAGTCTCTCTTTTAGAACTGTTTTTACAGCATAGTGCTTTTGAAATACTGTGCTTTTGGCTAACATCAAGGTACATGAGGTACATGATAAGAAACTCATTCTTGCATTTATTCTAAGGTTATTTGAAAGACATTGTTCACTGCATTAGTCCTCATAGAAACCCAATAGGAAAAAAATTTCTGTCTGGACTCAGTGCTTCTCACGAAAAGCTTTGTTTTAGTCTTATGGACACTGTAAATCACGTAACCAAGCTTGCTTTTCCAGTTATCTTTTTTTCTAGAAGGTTCAGAACCAAATTTGTGGCCTGTAATAACAAAGTACTAAGGAAGTAAGGACACATTATTTGGGTGCTTATCTTATAGTGACTTTTATTTCATTTCCTGCTTTTATCTTTGTTCCACTTATTCTTGAAAATAATCTGGCATTGAATGCATTTTAATGTTGTTACATACATAGAACAGAGTATAAATTGTATATCTAGTAAAGGTTAGAATCTAAATTTAAACTCAAATCTTCAATTTATAGCCCAATCTCTTCTCCTTTATGACAATTTACTCATGTTTTCAAATTTTCTGAAACTAAAAGTAGTTGGATTGGAAGGGATGTGTAGTTCATTCCAGTACAGTGCAATTGCTTTTCCTTTTCAAAAAGCATGCTTCTTGGTGTACATATATCTGTGTGTGTATGCATACACACACATGGAATGCCATTAAGTTTAAAAAGAGGTCAAGGGTTTGCTTGAAATTTATAATCCGTTTACACAGTCACAGCAGGGCTGCACATATTTGTCTCTGAGTTTAATGAAAGTTAACATCTATCATTTTGAGGCTGTTTTAATTTATTTGGATAGAAATTGTGTTCATGGGAAATCTCTGAATTTGTGTGTGTGTGTATATATATTAGATCCAGTTATGCGTGCTCTGTTTGTCTGGAACCAGAGGTAAAACTTAGGGTGAGACAAAATAACAATAGCAAAATCAACTCAGGCCAAGGGCAAGTTGTGTAGCACATTCTGCTCACCTGCTATCCTGTGGGGTCACTTAAGATACCATATTTGCTCTCATGTACTTCTTCAATCTTAAAGTTTTTGAAAACTCACTGTGCAGCTTAAAAGAAGCACCAAAATTGCTCCTGCCTAGCTCATTATTGTATTATTAACTTATCATCCAAAAACCCATTCAGTTTCTTATTCTCCTTTACCTTTGGTCATTTAATTATATCTAAAGCCATAGGGATATGAAAGCTTTCCAGAGGTCATTCGTTTAGCCTTCTGCTACCAAGCAAGACCGAATTTTTCAGCATTTCCAGAACAGTAGATTTTATAACCACCTTTGGAAACACCTTTTGGCATTTAATCAGTTTTTGCCTTATACTTCACCTTCATTCCTTCAGCTGTATCTTGAGCACAGTTCTTTCTAAGTGAGAAAGAAGAAAAAATAGCAGTATCTCTAAAAACTTGTATGAGAATAACCTGAAGTGCTTTCTAAAATGCAGATTCCTGGGACACTAGCTTCAGATGGATAGATTAGAAGAATTTTAAGTTAGATCAAGGACTCTATAATGTTCTCAAGCACTGGAGGTGGGTTGCTTCTTCATACTTCAAGAAGCACTATTCTCTACCTTCAACCAGGAAGCCTCAGACTTTCGAATAGTTTCCTCACAGTCTTACTGATTTGTGATCAAACTTTTGAAATTTTGTCAATCTGATAAGTGAAAAAGTTTTCTAAGGATATTTCTATTTTAATTTTCTGTGATTTTAAGTACCTTGAGTATCTTTTTCATATATTTGAGAGACATTATATCTATGTGAAATCTGTTTATAACTTTTGGCCATTATTATATTGAATTCTTTTCCTTATCAGTTTCTAAGAAGCTTTTAGGGAGGTTATTCTTTAACTCCAATAAGATTTAAAAATTATTTTTGTTTTTTTTTTCAGTTTTCTTTTGACTTTGCTTATAATTTTTATTGCCAAAAACTGAAAAAAAAATTTTTTATAATTAAATTTATCAATCTTATGTCGTGGATTCTGGATTTTGAGTTATTGATAAAAAGATCTTAGAATAGAATTCTCTCATGTCTTGTTACTTTTATTACTTCATTTAAAAAAATATTTACAACTTTGTTCCATTTGTAATTTATCCTAGTGTGAGATGGGAATTACATATTTATTATTCCAGATGGCTACTGAATTGTCTCAACATGATTTCATTTTTTCATTAGTCTATTTTCCCCAATGGCATGAGACTCCATCTTTATCACATAGTGAATTACCATGAACATTTGGGTCTACTTCCAGATTTCCTATTCTGCATCATGGATTTCTTAATGTGACACTAATAACACTGATTTGATTATTGATATTTAATAAAATGTTTTAATATCAGTCATAATAATCCCCCTTTGATTTTTTCCCCAATTTTGTCTTGACTACTTGATTATTTTTCTATGTGAACTTTAAGATCAGCTCATCTAATTAAAAAAAGTTAATTTTGGGGATTATGTTAAATTTTTATAGTAGTTTAAGGAACATTAAGATTATGATATTGAGTCTTCCTTCTCAATAACATGGTATATCTTTCAATCTGTTCATGTCTTTTGTGTCTTTTAGTAGCATTTTAAAATTTTCTGTGTAAATAGTCTTGTGCCTTTCTGACATTCAGTGATTGGTATTTTATCTTTTCAGTGCTGTTACATATGGGATCTCTTATTCCATTCTGTTTTCTTACTTACGAAAAATTATATTTCCTAATATGCTGTGAATATTATTGTCGCCTATTAAATTTTAAATTATAATAACTCCATTTTTACATTTGCAGAACTTCTATTTATTATTAAAGCTCACTGGAGCTTTCTTCATAGTGTTCTGGTTTTTCATTATAGTTCCCATTTATTCTTTCAGCTTCTTAATAATTCTAAAAAGTTTATAGTTTTTTTTAGCTCTCAGGTTCTCACTTTACCTGTTTTGAGACTCTTTTCTGTCCCTCATGGCACTGCTTTTCATTAGGTGTTTAAAAAATCTTGCCGTGAATTCCTCTTCAGCTGGGCTGCTTTCCCCTCATAGGAGACTCTTGAGAAAATATTCCTAGAATGGTTTTCTGGATACTTCTTCCAGAGCCTTAACATTTTCAATGGTTGTGGGGAGGTCTGTATCTTAATTTATTGTCTTCAGGACAACTTACCTTATGATTAGTGTAGCTTGAGACTCTCCATGCTTGGGGTTTGATGTCTCCTGAGTTTATTTTTATCCCTCATTGGAACCCTGGACAGATGGCAGACTTCCTTGCTCTTCCCCCAGATTTTTCAAATTCTTTTTTTCATAGAAGCAACAGCTCTTCAACACTATGCATTATGTGGGGGGCTTCCATTTCAGCCCCTCTCCTTACCACAGGAGGAGCCCAATCTTCTGTTCTTGTGGAAGTGTTAACACTCCATGCTCTCATGTGCCTTCTTTAAGGACTCTTAGAACTGATAAGGCAAGACGGTCCAAACAAAATTTAAGTTGGATAAGAATATAACATTGGGAAATATCAGAAAAATATAATCATGTGAACGTGGAGAAATTTCTTCCCATTCTTTTAGGAAAACATTGGAGAGATAGACTACAGTGATTTTTTTTTTCCTCCCAAATAAATGTTTTTTGTCAATTTTTGCCCTTGCTTTAAGTAAAAGTTGATAAGGTCTGCATTTTCTTCTTTCACCTTCATTTCTTTTTATGTCAAAAGTTAATTATCCCGTCTGTGTAATTATTACTAGCACACAGAGTCTTGGGACCTGCAAGAGGTTCAGAATTACATATGGGCTTTTAGCAATTTACGCAGTATGGGCTTTAAGCCAATTTGAGAAACACTGAAAGCCATTATCATCTATCTGTAAAATGCCTTGCCCTGTGTTTGCTGCCCTCAGAACAGTGGATTACAGGAAAGCCACAAAATACCGGTGAAATAATTGGGCATGCTGTTCTGGGTATTTTGTATATTCCCATTCTATAGCTGTAAGTCCATTGTGTGCTTATTGGCTTTTCCTTTTGGGAAGTCAGGCAAGTTTTTATTAGGAAGAGAATCACTATTCTATTCCAACTGCCTATTCTCTTTAGAATATTTCTTTGCAATAATCTATTTTTCTCAGCAGATGATTTGATTTTATTCCAAATCCATGAGTGCCACATCCTTATTGGCTGGGCCAGTCATTTCTGAGTGATATTAAGGTTCTTGTTTTTCTTTCTTTTCTTTGAGTCTAGTGATTAAGGGACTGGATTTCATACAATTGGCTTTCTTCAATATTCTTTCTCTTCTTTCTCTACTCTACCGTAATCTTGGTATTTCTTTTCTCTCTCTCTCTTCTCTACACTCTCAGGAAGTATTATCATCCAAGCCTTTGGAAATCTCTCTCTTTTTTTGGCCTTTTACAGTCTTTGGGAGAATGTTTCTATCTTTATGTGAATTACTGTTTGGTTATGAAGAAAAACCTTTTAAATTATTTATTTCTTTGCAATGATGCAAGATTACATCATCTTTTCACAAGGTAAAAAACAACTGCAATATGCCTTCTTAGAAAATAAACAGCATCTCATACCAGTCAACAAAGCACCGCAGGAAATCTCTAATTCATGAATGACTGGAATAATGAGAGCAGGCTGGGATTTTGTTCCATCCCCAGACTTCATCATTCTGTACTGTATACTCAACTGTACACTGGCTGCAGATCCTAAGAATGAACCACGCACTCGTGTTGTTACATGGAAAGGAACACAGAAGTTACAAAAGAACACGTACTCCTCAGGGATGCTTTGCCTAGAGCGTGTGAGCCAATTTTGTGGTTAGACCTAGGGTGAAATGAGATTTGCCACTGGACCCAGAAAACAGCCTTTGGTGTTCCTAAAGCCATACTTTTCCCTCAAGACGATAGAATCCCACTTAGAATAGGGCCTCAGATACAGAGGAACTGGTAAGAAATGAGAAAGTCCTTCTCTTTAATGATAGGGCTTTCATTTGCACCACACACTGACTGCAGTAGCAATTTTGTGGGGCACTGAAGACTCACAAGGGATATATATTTGGGAGAGAATATGATGAAGATGGTGAAGCGGTGCCTCATGGCTCCCTGGGCTGCCTGCACTGATGTGCTGATTTAATTCATGGATATGCTGAAAAGATACTTCTCTGCTCAGAGCACAACTTCTGGAGAGAAGCACCCTTGCAGGTGATAAGGATGAGGAGCTGACTATTTGAACCAAGAAGAGCATTTATTCCCTACTGGAAATTTTCTAAACGTTTGATAATTGTAATGATGAGGTTGGGCTTCAAGCAGAGTTCTCTTTTCCCTGGCTGACTGGGTAAAATGGCCTGTTTGGTAGATGCGAGCATCACAAGTGTGCATTTGCTGACACAGTCAGACCACATGATATTTTAGGAGAGGTGAGCACTCTCTTGACTGGGGGATGGCAGATAATTGTCTACATGTAGGGGCAGCTAAGCATTCCAAACCACTTGCTCCATCCCCTTTCTCTTTCAGAGAACTGCGGGATAATTTGCTCTAGGTAACTTCTATCATATTGGCGTAGACAGGGACTATAGTAAAATTGTGATTTTCATATGCTACCTTTCCTAAGGAAATTCTAGTTTTATATAATGAATGTAACTGTAGCAACCTGGCAATCCAAATCCTTTTAATTTTTCTTAATGCTCCAATAATAGGCATTCAAACAGCTGTGGTTCCATTCTTTGTTAGGTTTTCTGCTTCATTCAAATAGAATCTACTTTCAATGCACTTGGTTATGAAGAAATAATGCTATTATTTCTAGGGCAAAATGTTTAGGAATTGACTGGTATATGAAAGATATATGAATACTTTTGGTATGGAAGCTCTTTGTTTTAGGAAAGGAGTTTTGGTTTTCAAGAATTAGATACACTATTAAAATGCTTGTAAATTGCTATGAATTACTAGGTGAACTACCTTATCACCAATTTAGCTTAATTCAGCTAGATTTTTAGAAACTAAAAATATTTCACATTTTGGGTGTAGCTATTTGTGAAACTTACTGGCCCTGAGTGTGACATTTTCCCCTCTACTTACTAGTTTGTCTATGATGCAGAGCCTTTAAATCAAGGGCATAAAAAATCCTTTAGGAACAACAATGAAAACAAAATAAAAATGGAATTCAGTTTATAAAAGCATTCTAAATCACTCATACACTTTGAACCTGTGTTTCCACTCATCTTTTCACCAGTGTGACCAGTACGTCCAGCCATTGAACAGATCTTTACTTAGCACTCAGTGCTAAGCTCTGGTAAGAATATAGACTTTACTCAAACCTACATTTACTTTCCTGATGTGACCTTACCACCAAATAATCCTGTGGTTTTTCATATCGCTGGTAATGAGAACTTCAGAAAATTTCTTTCTGCAAACTTCTTTTTCTCTCCTTTGTAGGAACCCCACTTCCTCTGTAGTGTGGTTTTGGGTGGCATAAATGAGGAAGGAAATAGACTATCAGAATTCATTCTGTGTGTATCGGGGGGAGGGCATTGGCAGGTGAGGCACTGACATAACTTAAGCTTCTTTGAGTATTGCAGCACAGGTTCTTCAGAATTCTCAGTTTCTATATTTTGGGAACATTCTTTGTAAAGTAGAACCACATTTACTTTACTTCATAAATTTAGAGTTCTATTGAAATAGAATGACAGGTAAGGGTATATAATTTAGAATTATGTATTACTGTGTTCAAATTTGGGCTCACCAGTTATAATCTATATGTCTTCAAACAAATTACATAATTTCACTGAGCTGTTTTCTCATCGTAAAAATGAGGCTGACACTACTAGCAAACACATAGCATTGTTCTGAAGATTAAATTGAGTATTAAATATGTACAATCTGTCACATAGTAGATCCCTTTTTTGGTTTTATAATATAATAAATCCCCAGGAAACTAGTATGTCTGTTCTAAATTCTGCATTTAATCCTTGGCATCTCAACAACAGCAAGATGTTAAATTGGCGAAAATGAAGGGAATTTAAAAAGAAAGGCAATTGAAACAATTGATGTCGATAGTAAGATTTATTTATATAGGCAGTATGGATAAATATATTTTGTATAAACCATGTGGAAAACATACTTTTGCAAACAATGCAAATATAAAAGCATTTTAATTTAATTTATAATAATGATCGTGTTTTTCCTCAAGGATTTTTATGTCTTCACCCATATTTTCATTAAGTTTTCAAAGTCATATGAGGAAAGTATTATCTCTAAATTGTATATGGAAGGAAAAAAGATGCATAGAGATAATTTGATCTGAGCAAAGTCACACAATAGATGAAATTCAGAGACATGTGTTGGCTCTGTCCAAGTCTTCAGTGATTTGGTCCAGGATCCTGAATATACAGGGTCACTAGTAGCTGTTCAGGAATGTAACACATGCCAACTTGGCTCTTCTTCTCAGAATCTATCAAAGATGAGGAATTAATCAACCAGTGACCTGCCACTGTTACTGTCCCCATGTCGGGCTTAACCTCTATGCTCAGTAACTATAATCTACCTTTGTCCCATCCCTTTCGTCAGACTCATCTCCAAATGAAAACTCTGGTTAAATCCAAATCTCTTAACTTCTCCAGACTAGCACTTATATAGCTTATGATGAGTCTCTCTTTAAATTTATGACCTTGAACCTCAATCGGGCTCTGAATGCCCACTGACAATCATGCTAAACTTTACTAATCCATTCACTCTTCTCTACTTGACAGCTGTTTTATTTTTTTTTTTGTCTTCCCCTAGCTTCAACACCTTTATACCCACTTTAATTTTCACCGAGAAAATTGGAACATTGGAAGAGAATTGCCATAGACAGCCTCTTATAACATCTACTTTTAAAGCCTTCCAGTGTTTGTACCTACATACTTTGCCATCCTAGCCGTGACTACAGGAGAGTGTCTGTACCCCTATCTGAGCCACCAGGTCTCATCTTCTCTCATCTATTAAAGGATATTCCTCCAGACATTCTCTTTGACATTATTAGGTTTTCTTTTATTGGTTTATTGGGTCATTGCCACCAGCATTCAAATATGGCGACTCTTAACCATGCCAAAAACAAAAACAAAAAAACAAAAAAGCAAAAAACAAATCTTGGACTTCACTTCTTCTACTGCCATTGCCATTTCTTTGCAGCAAACCTCATTAAAGCAGAGTTGTCTAAAACTCAGTTTCCAATTTTTCTCCTCCCACTTCTTTTCAGTATTGCTTTTATCTCCATTATTGTTTCCAAATTGCTCTTTTCTGGATCACTTGTCTTCCATATTGCTAAATACAGTGGTCAATTGTTAGTTCTCATCTTAATTACGCAGCATTGGATGCATCGATCTCTCTCTCTTTTTTTTTTTTAATAAACTTTTGCTAGCTTCCAGGACACCACGTTGTCTGTTTTTGTTGTTGTTTGTTTGTTTTTGTTTGTTTTTCTGTATCAAGGCTGTTCCTTCTCAGATGCCTTTGTTGATTCTTTTACCATTGAGCTGCCACTACGGTAACTCTGAGTGATCCTCGGTTCTCTTTGCTGATGCAATAAAGAATTACAGATCAGCAAGATTTAGAATAAGTAAGATTTATTGAAGTATGTTTCAAGAGAGAAATGGGCTATGCTAAAGAGGGCTGTAGCCACTTGGAAATAAAAGGTATAATTAAAGTATGCCCCCAAAGGAGGGGTGGGTTACAGCAAAGAGGGTTGTATGTAACTTTGTGGAAAGGGGGAGGTCTGTATTATATTAGGGCCATGATGGGAGGTTACAAGGGTGGTGCTAGATGATTAGCATCTGAGGTCATTTTGATTGACATTTGGCTGTTATATAACCCTTTGCCTAATGAACATGCAGTTACAGAGAATTTAGGGAGGTCTTAAGGGAGGTCTTTGGGAGGGGCCTTCATTCCTTTGTTCCCTCTGTCACTCATGTCTGCCTAACCACCTAACAGTTCCTCCTTATCTTCCACACTTAACACTGGCATGGCCAGTCAGAGTCCTTGGATGCCTCCTCTATCTGCGTTCGCTCCATCTGTGATCTCATGCAATCTTATGGCTTAAATGAACAAACAAAAAATAACTCCCAAATTTATGCCATCCTATTAGACCTCTCTTACTAACTATAAAATGATATTTTGACTGCTTAATTGTTTTCTGCTTAGATGTCTACTAGATATTTCAAATTTAACTTACCTAAAACTGAGTTTCTGGTTCATCTCTTTAAAAACCCTTTTTTCCTCTTTTTAGGTGATAGCCAATTCATGTTTCCAGTTGTTCACTCCCAGACCGAAAGAGTCATCTTTCACTCTTCCTTCTCTCATACTCCATATACAGTTTATCCGAAAATACTTTTAGTTTTTCCTGCAGTGTATCTCTGGAATCTGACCACTTCTCATCACCTTTACTTCTCCCACTGGTGCCAGGCGCCATTGCCTTCCACCTTAATTACTATAATGACCTTGTAAGGTGGGCTTCCTGCTAATGCCTTTATTTCTTTGACTACTCTGCCACTGTTTTACTGGTTACACATGGCTCTCAGAGTGAACTTTTTTGTGTGTTATGCTATGTCATTTCTCAAAATGCAGTGATAGATCCCACTTGTGATAAAACCCTGTCCTTACACTGTCCTATAAATCCCTTCACAGTCTGACCCCATCTCTCTATCCTAATTTTACCTTATGTCTACTCTACTGTGGCAATACAGGCTTCCTTGCTTCTTCAAACATGTCGAGCAGGGATTTTGTATATCTCTTGGGAACTTTCTTCCCCCAGATGTGCACATGGCTAACCACTTCACTTCATTTAAATCTTTGCTAACATATTAACTTCTCAATGGGGTCTAATTTAACAGTCCTATTTATATTGCCAACTGTGCCACCCCCACATTCCTGATATTTTTCTATCCTATCACCTCCTCATATAGAATGTATAATTTGCTTATTTATTATATCTGTGGTTTCTGGTCTCCTTCCTGCCAGAATGTAAGCTCCCCAAGGGCAGGAATCTTCTTTTGGTTTGTCTACTGATGTATCCTGAGTGCCTAAAATTGTACCAGGCAAAAAGTAGTTACTCAAAACACATTTGTTGAATGAAAAATGGTTTTATAAACCCTGCTTCCCTAGGGATGCACTTATAGATAGGGGTGACACTGGGTATTTTGGGACTTGTAGTTATTTATTCCTGGGCTGAGGTGATTCTTTTCGGAGAGAGAGTAAGTATACTTGTTGGGGGACATTTGGGTGTCATGGCCCTGTATGAATTTCATTTGGAGAACCACAAAATTCTTTCTAAGATTTTACAAAAGTATCCCACATGCTTTGCACCTTATCTGGTATATTAACTTATAAGGAGAAGACCTCCAGACTTTATCTAGATCTTGTATTCTTGTAAGGTGACACGAGTTCTAGAATATACTTATTGGAGAGCAGGAAAACCATCTGGGTCCCTTTGTGACCATCTCCTTGGACCTCATGGCCACGAGGTTTATATACTGTGCATTGGAAATATTTTAGGTTATGTAATGATTGTTAAACAGTTCATGTTGCGGTGGAAATAAAATGAAGTAAGGTAGATGTAGATAAAAAAAAAAGATAGAAGTAGAATCAGGTCTGATCCTGTACTTAACACCTCCTTGCTTCTTTTTTTCCCACCATAAGTCATTTTGAGGCTCAAATGAGATAGTACGTGTAAAGCCGCCAGCCCAGAGCAGAGACAGGGCAGGTCCCTAAGGGTGAATTTTCTCTTTCTGGGAAAGAATTCATAGGATTTCCTGGGTATTTAAGAGGAATTAAACTTGCCTCAATATATGAATGCACATTAAAGAGATTAATTTATGAACTGGAAGAAATAGAACAAAGGGCTTCTGCTTCTCTTATATTATTCTGAATGCCTCAGATTTATAGTAGAAATCACAAGACTATAGCAGCTTTCCAGGGATTATGAATGAAAAGACTAGAAGTCATCAATTCTGGAGATGAGAAGAACTCACTAGCCATTTAAACTTCCACCAAGAATATGAGGCTGTGAATATTTATTGAGAACCTACTGTGAACAGGCATTAGGTGTTTTGTAGAACTGAACACAGGAGAGATGGGACTTGTGCGTTCCAGAACTATTAATTGTTCATATGCTTTTATAGCAAAATATTTCTATCAAGACTACTGAAAAGCTTCTGAGGAACTTTCTGAAATTGTTAGGTACACTTCAGCGGATGCTGTTAGGAAGCTTTTAGGGGAGTTGTGCAAATGCATGGTCAGCTTAAAGCTGTTAAACATATTAATTGATGCTAGTTATTCTTGTGTGATAGCCATAGCTTTGGCTGAGAATGACTGAACCACATGTACTTCCTTCAGGTGCAACTTTAGTTTTCATTTGAGAAAGTGTGTAAGAGATCCAGGATAAGAAAACAAAAAACAAAACAACAAAACCTTAGGAATGATAAGAAATTTAATTCCTATGTAGTCCTATAAAAATCACCTACCCATTTAGTGCTGCAATTAATTCATCTGTGAAATAGAAATAGTAACAACGAGAATAAGAATTATTTTTCTAGAACTTCTAATCGAAGTTCTCCCAAATTGAAGTGGGCTGAAATTGACTATGGAATTACAATGCAATTTAACGACTGAGGAAGCTCAATTTCATTAGAAGGCTAAGTATAGATTGAGCTAGTGCTTGTTCCTATTTCTCTGAAGTTGCTCCTGCTCACACTAGGAAGTTAACACTTCAGTAACAAGCGTGAGTAATATCAGGTTTGAATTGAGTTTGCCTGATCTTCTAAACTGAGTTATTTTCAGCTTTTTAGAAAAATATACAAATGCTATACTTCTAATGATGCAAAACCAGTTCGAGGCTCAAATGAGATAGTACGATAGACTATTGGAATGATTTAAATTTATTTTCAAGTAATTGGAATTAAAAAACTAATGATTTCTAAATATTAAGTGGGCTGGCATAAATGATGACTTTAAGATATGCTTTTTAAAAACATAGCAATAATTAAGTTATGTATGTAATTTGTAATGTCCTCATCAACAACTAAGTGAAAAAGACAAAATTGAAAGTATAATATGATCTCAATTATGCAAACATTTTTATATACCTCACATTTTCTTCATAAAGATGTGTAGGAATATTGGAAGTAAACATAGCCAATGTTAGCAGTGGTCATCTCTAGGTGATAGTATTATTGGTGTTCTTTTCTATTTTATTCTTTGTATTTTCAGTGCTTTCCAGGTTCCAGTGAAAATCTATTAGTCTTATAGTAGTAGAAAAAGCCATCGAAATTGTGCTTAAAGGTACTTTGCACAGGGCAGGAACATAGTATAGTAAATGCTGAATAAATGGGTCCATCAGGAAAACTGACAAGCTTTAACAACTCTCTGGAAGCTTTGTTCATCTTTCTTTTAGGATGATAGTAAAATGTCACATCATGAAAGTTTTATTGCAAAATAAATGATGGCGTATTATAAGTACTGTAAATAATAAGCATGGGCTAATCAAGTCCCTTCTGTGATGAGACAGCTCTAATCACTTCTAATTTCATGCTTTCACTTACTGTACTTGCTCATTCTTAAATTTGTAATCTTCAGTGTTCTCTCAGTCATTACTATAAATTAACAGTGTTGTACTATATGCAAATCAGTTGGCTGAAAAAGTCAGTTATGTGGAAAATACTGTAAAGAAACTTTTTCAACTCAATTAAATAATTTTGGTGTGATACCCCAAGCTTTAAGAAAAAAGTGATTGACTAAAGCAGTTAAAAACCTTTGGGTTCAATCTGGAAAACCTTACCCAGACAAAATTTGCACTTTCTTCAGCACTAATCTTGTGCACCCAAGAGTATCAGGATAAACCCAGAGATGAAACCCTAGGTGGACAAAAGAAGAGGGATATGGGGTAATATTTATTGAATTCTATGTGCACCGTCATTATTTTTATCCTGAAAGTGACAATGGAATCGAAATATAAAATGCAATTAAAGATATTTTCTTCTGTGTCTGCCAAACTATAGTCTGCAGATGTGTATTCTTCCCAGATGGTTCATTTTTTTACAAATGGAGGTTTATGATAAAATGATTTAAGGAATTTATACGAAGTATATATCTCTACTGAAGAGTCAAAAAGAGCATTAAGACATCAAAGGTCTGAAAACTTGTGTAGCAAAGAAATATCTTTAAATTTGTTTAATCCAGTGGTTAATTCCTTTTGAAAATAGAACTCCAATTTATTTTATTTTATTTATTTTTACCTAACACTTACTAACGCCCCTTGGAACAGTCATTCTGTGGAACATACTCAAAGATCAAAAAGCACTAAAGCAATATTCTGTACTGGACTTGTTGGATGTGATACATATCTAATTTGGAGGCCAATTCTATGGCTATCATATGGCCTCTTTGTCTATAGAGTAACTAGTGTTGCAAATAGATGCTAATACAGACAGTCTTTTCTTCCTGGGAAAAAATATAGTGACTTGGTAGCTGCTAAGAACCACTTAGGTCCAGGTACATCTGATAAAAGACTTGTTTAGAATTTTTTTATTTTTTTTAACAAATGATGTCTTTACAAATAATTCAATTGCACAGCATATGTAAAATATGTTTTTATAGTTTGAAAAGGCACACACTAACACAAAGTACAGTTTTTACTACCTTCGCACCCTTATCTCCACCTTCCACACTGATAATCACTATTTTGAGCCATAAATGTGAATAAGTTTTGATTTTCTGTCCCACAAAATGGAAGTCCCATTTAGGTCTGTTGATCAGCCTTCCTCTTATTCTTCCTTAAGGTTCTGACAAATTCCTTCTGCAAAGACCTTCGTGTTCAATCTGTACATGTAGAAAACAAAATTAAATCTCTCTCCTAAGTTCTCCTCTTTAAAAGGTCACCAAATTGTAGTTTGGAGTCATATCTCAGGGCTGTAGGTGTCTTGTTGAAAGCTTGGCTTGATATGTTTGCTGTTTAATCTTATAAGGCATATCTATGTGTGGCTTTCCTTGACACTAAACAGACTAAATAAATACTAGAAAATACAGCAAACTATGAAATAGGATTACTTGAAAGTAAAAAAAAAAAAGATATTGGGAAGATATTGAACTAGAAGTGGAATTCTTACTTTAACTGTTACCTTTAGCATAATTTGTACATTAAGACTCTAATGTCATGATAATCTTTATTAGTTCTTTCCACCAAACAAAATCAGAAGTTTGTACTTGACAGGAGAAAAAGATTGGCAGAATGTCTTGTGTGGCCCCCTTTTTTTTACCACTAATATTTTTAATTTTTAGAGTTAAATTAATGTTAAATTAACAACACTTATGTTATCTCTAAAGAAAAAATATTTACACATTGCATTTCTTGAGGGCAGTTGGTAGGAGTCTTTCATGTGTTCAGTAGTGTCTCTGATCCAACAACTTAAATTCACACTCTATTTACTTTTTAAATAAAATTTGTGTGTGAACTGTTGCCTATTATTTGCTTTTAGTGTTAATATGCTTCACCTCCCTCCCGGGCATTTCATCTGTCTTTGATAATTATTCTTTCACTCTGGAATTTTTTTAAAGGTAAGTTAATTCTTTCTTTTTTGTCATGCTTGTGTTCAGCATGATTTTTCTGGTTTTAGGTGACTTGGGAATCAACTCCATAGTGATTACTCTAGGGAATTGGGTAAAGTATTTGAAATTGACAATGCATTAAGGAATACATCTCAATCAAAACCAAGTATCTGGGATTTAGGGAAGGACTATATGTCGTAAAATAGGTAGCAGAAGGTTGCTTTACGTCCTCTGTAGCCTAATAAATCATAACTGAGACATGAATCTTATTTTCTTAGTCTAAAAATTTGCCTTCATCCTCCCACTTGACCTTTAAATAACTGAGGAATATTTTCAGTTACCAAATAGATTTTCAGAAAAATAAAAATAAAACTGGGGTAAAACTCTTCACTTAAAAAAAAATTAGAAACACTTACATTCGGAGATGAAAAGGTATTCTTTTGCTATCTGTCTAGATCTGTGGTTCACAATGGGCAATTTCCTCTCCACTCCCATAGGACGTTTGGTAATGTCTGGAGACATTTTGGTCGTTACGTGTGAGGGAGGTGGTAATGGCATCTGATGCTGCTAAACATCCTACAACACACAGGACAGCCCCTCACAACAAGAATTATCTGGCCCCAAATGTCAATAATGCTGAGATTGATGTAGATTAGTGGTTGTCAGAGTATGGTCTCCAGACCAGCAGCTTCAGCATCACCTGGGAACTTGTTAGACATATACACTCTCGAACCTCACCGTGGACCTGGTAATTAGAATGGGGCCCAGCATTGGTGCTTAACAAGCACTCCAGGTGATTCTGATGCATTATTTTCAATCTTCTTTTTCAGCGATTTTGAAAAATATGAATTCTTGCTCTTTACTCAAACTTTTCCTTTGGTAAGTAGCTAATGTTTGAAATCAAGCTCTTTAACAAATTCCAACTTCTACCCACAAGAACCTTCTTTATAGTGGCCTCTCTCCACTTCTCTGATCCAAAGAAATCTTATTGCCAGGAATAATATGTGTCTTCTCTCCTCTTGTATTGTTCTAAAATACTGGCAGTAGCCAACCCTATGCTTTGGTCTACCGTAACTAGTCTACCTTACACATTTGTATAAAGCTTCAGCTTGTTCTCCAATGAGTCAGCACTTGTAAGTGGAGATGTATGCATTTGCTTGGTCTGTTGCCTCAAAGGGCTTTTGAGGCTAGCACTCCGAATTCTCTCTAGCTATGAATCTGTTAGAGCCATTATACTCTGGAGTCTGGGGTAGTATCCCTGTTCTTAGTCTGTCCTCTTACATCTGCAAATCTCTTACGCTTGAGTTTAGCTCAAATTAAAATCTGCACTTTAAAAAAATGACTCACATGCGTATCTCAAGTGATGATGACTTAACATGGTTTCTTCATATATGGAAAAGTGCACCACATATTCTTTCCTGACTGGAGTGCAAGAAAGGGAACTCTAGAATTGTGAGACCAGGAGCTGAATTTTATAACTGATAGCTTTTGGTAACTTTAAGAGGACCTTTAGTTGCTAACAAATACTAGTTAGGCATTTGGTTTGTAAACCCATTCTTCCTCCATTACGCGTTTAAATTCTTATTTCAATGAAGGGGAAAACAGCTTCTGTATGAGCTTTTACGATGGAATGGAGGAATGCCAATCTTATAATTAAGAACTCAGTCTTCATTATTAGCCTGAAAATCATATAGTAAGATAACTCTAGCAGACATGGCCAAATGTTCTTATTGAATTAATTTGGAAATATATTATTTATCTGTTGTGGCCTGCTATTACAGCTGACAATTTTGTTTCTCTTTAGCTCTCTTAAGGGTTTCTGGCAAGTGGCGCTGCCAAAGGGGTTGAAAATCTGAACACAAAGCAATTATCGCAAATCTAGAGGTGAACAATGTAACCACCTGTAGTTTTCTTCTTGAAGCGCCCCCTTCACTTCTGTGAGAGTTGGAGACATATACTAAGTTAGTATGAAAAATATTTTACATTATGTTGTTAGGAAATGACACCCAATCATAAGGCTTTTTGACTAACTAATGGTCACAGAGCCGTAATGAAGAAAACACACGTGCGCTGCATGCATGCACACACACACACACACACACACACACACACACACACATGCACGCACGCACATACCAAATTGAAAGTGAAGTTGTGTTCTGACCTGCAGCATATTGTCTTCCCATGTCCTTCAGTGTCATTCTTCCAGAACAGAGAAATGAGCATGCTCTTCATGGGCCTAGACTCTGTTGCTTTTCTTAGTGTCAAACAAAGACCAAGGGTATGAATTTGTCTGTTTTTAAATCTGGTTTATTAATGTAAATTAGGATAGTCTCTCTTTCTCTCTCAAAGGAGGCAGTTGGTTTTTGTATGGTGTGTGTGTGTGTGTGTTTCTCCTGAAATAGTACTAGTGTGGCTTCTCATGCTTTAGGATAGCAAAACCTGTTTCTGTTCTTTAAAAAGTAGTTGAAGTCAACAGGTTTCTTAAAGATGATCAATAAAATACATGCAGACAGTTTTCTTTAGAACAATTATCACTGGCCAAAC
>NW_011888785.1:18838119-18840259 GCF_000151845.1 Pteropus vampyrus | reverse complement strand
TCAGCCTCATTAAACCATCATTATACCATGTTTATTCCCAGAAGTTCATGAATCTAATTATAACAGATTGAATTCTGGGTAAGCACGTGGCACTGGTAGGCAGTGTTATATAGCAACCAAATGTCAGTCAAAATAACCTTATGTGCCAGTCAACTGGGAATGCCTTTGTAATCACTCATCAAAGCCCCAATATAATACAGATCTTCCCACTTCTGCGACGTTACAGCCCTCTTCGCTGAGAACCCACTCCTCCCTTAGAGCATACGCTATCTTTTATCTTTTCACCACCCAAATTCCACAAGGCTACAGCCTTTCTTAGCTGGCCCATCTCCTTCTAAAATGCACTTTAATAAATCTTACATTTTCTAAATCTCACTGACCTGTGATTCCTTGCCGCGTCAGCGGGGAAGAACTGAGGAAAAATGAGAATTGTACTTCTGCGTCCTTATCCTCTCCATGCTGCTGGGGCGATGATGGAGTTCAGATCAGAATGATCTTCCTCTCTTCTGAAGCCCCAAGGCACCTTACCTCATTTTTAGTTCAAAATGTCTTATATACTCATTTTCCCTTTCTGTGAACCTTTCAGATTTGTGTGGTCTTTGACTCTCTCATGAATGTGGGGTTCCCATATGTACATATGTAATTCGATTTGGTTATTTTTTTCTTGTTAACCCAATCTGTCTCATGTAGCTTTAATTATTAGACCAGCTGAAAGAATCCAGGAGAGCTGAGGAAAAATTGTTCCTTTCCCATGTTACCAAGAGCCAATAGGGGGACAAAGGTGCTTTTACTGGACTTTAATCATTCTTTTTTCATATAATGAAATTATACATAATTTACTTCAGGTACCATATGAAAAGAGAATTTTACAGTTGTTTTATTCATTTGAGTTATTCATCCCAAACTGAACAGCCCAGTTCAAACTAATGTGTCTCTGCTCCCAGCAATAGGCTTATGTAAAATTAGATGAGCTCTAGACTGTTGCTTAAAGAGGAAGAGGGGCAGTTACCAAGTTTAGATGCTGAAAATGCTAGTGGGGGCAGATTTCAACTCAATATCTGGGGTAGAGGGTGGGAAAAGGTAGAATAAAAGCTACATCTTGATCGCCAAGAGAGCTGCTAAGGGTGGGGATAAATGTTACCAAACCTTCTAAAGTCTGGATTGCTACATTTATATCTCTCTTTTGAGAAGTTTCTTTCCCATTAGACTAGACGTTAGACTAGACCGGTCTCTTCATCATTGTTTCCAAAACCAAACACCTTCATCTAGTAGTTGATAGACATTTAGATTGTCTTTCTAAATCGACTGACCTATTTCCTCATAAACTAGATACCTTGATAAATAGATGACTTGGCAAAATATAAGACTGGGTTTTTCAAAAGCCTGCCAGATTAATTTATCAGGTCAAGTCCAATTCCTTATCCTACTGAACTTCAGGTTTATTGCCATCTCAGAGAGGTACTTGCACATAGTAATTAAATTCACAGACTCAGTTTGAGTTTGAATCCTAGTTCCATCACTTTCTAGCTGTGTGACCTTAAGCAAGTTTACTTAACTTCTCTGTGGCTCAGTTTCTCCATTTATAAAACGGGGTTACTAAAAGTACAGATATCAGTGCGTATTTATAGTAAATGAGTTAGTATGAATAACACTCTTGGAATAGTCCCTGGCATATAGTAAGCACTCAAAAAGTGTTAGAACTTTTTATTGTCCTTGTTTCTGCCTTTTTTGTAGCATTAGATGGCTCACAGTCAGAGGAAAGTATGGCTGCTTGTGGTAGCCTGACTACCTCTCCATGGCATTGTGGATTTCTAACAGGTAAGAAAGAAGCAGGGCTTAAATACACACTCTCCAGAAGGTAATTGTGAGGGAAGAAAACTCTGGTTGACACCTTCCAAGTCTTTCTTTTTCTATTCTCATAGTCAACTAACACATTTCTAGAGATATTAAAAATAATTTTTTCATCAGTATAATTTGGATACGTTTCGTAAAAATTCAGAAATAAGAGATGTAAAACCAATGAATCTCTGAAGTGTAAATTAGCAAAAGTTGATTTTAAGACTTTATTATATCTAATCCATTTTTAGAAATGGGTAAAAGTAAATGATGCCTAATAGGTAGAAGTTTATTTCTCTTACAA
>NW_011888785.1:18833511-18838069 GCF_000151845.1 Pteropus vampyrus | reverse complement strand
TAATAGGTAGAAGTTTATTTCTCTTACAAGATATTTAGAGTATTGGTTCAGTGGCTTAGGGGTGTTAATAGGAATTCTTGTGGTCTTTTCCTCACCTTTGTTACTTCTTTGTCTATTCCCTTCCATTTGGGGGGGAAAAAAAGCTTTTTTAGAACTATCTCCACCCTCACTCTCCCCCAAGTCCAGGAACTTTCTCCTAGGGCCTCACTGGCTATAACTGCTAAGACTTCATTGGCTGTTACTGACAAGCCTTTACCACAAGGGAATCTGGGAAATGGGGGAAAAGGGTTATCAAAATTGGTCTAAACAGATCATGATCTGTTGCTTGGAACTAGACACAGACTGAGTATTCTTAGGAATCTGCACAGAACGTGGCAGTGATTGGCACGGACCAGGCCATTAGCAGTATCTTCTAAATCAGTATCAGTGTTTACTGCTCTTGCCACTCTCAGTGGTTTTGAATTCAGTGTTTTGAATTCATCAAAACAAATTTATAAGTGAGTATCTCATTTTACAATTGAGAAAAATGAGGTCGCTAATAGGCGGTAGGGACTGGATTCAAACTCAGGTCATCTGCTGGTGCTCTCATCCACTTTCCCATAGTTATTGTATTAGAACTAGAGGCAAAGTGATGACCTGGTATCTCATGTCAATGAAACATGATTTGTCAGACTCTTTACTGGAGAGAAGAATCTCTTGCATCTTTATGGGAGTCTTGAGCTGAAAATGACTTGTCATAACCAATGAACCAGAATTTCCTTGAAGCACAGCTTCTCTTCTCAGCCCCTAGACATTTTCATTTCTCTACCCATTTCAGGAATTTTTTTTTTATCTCTGGTATGGTTCTGCCTGGGATCCATTTTTTTCTGTCAATTTATGGAAATTTCCTGTGAAGTACATAACTTCTACAGTGTAGGTGACCCTGGTCATTTCTTGACTTGTGTCAATTACCCTTATGTAATGAAATCTTTTCAAGAAACATGTTCACACTATCAATGTTCCTCCTTTTGGTATAGTGAGGAGTTTACAGTTCACTGAGGATGATATTGAATAATTTCGACTTGGATTGCATTCACGCCTGGTTCGAGGACTAACTATGCCATGAGCTTTGGCCTATATTTTTGACTGTGCAACTACAGGGAGAGTTGGCACTGTGCTCACTTAAAGAGAATTTAGCAGGACTCTCACAGAGGAGATCTAGGAGCCCCTTGTTTAGACTAGAGAAATGCTACGGCTCTATTTTTTAACCATTCTTCTTTTGGCAGTGGTGGGCCTGGGTGCACTTCGGTAAGCACAGTAAAATATGATGCTCTAACACCTGTCCATTGGTATTGAGGAAGGAGACACTCTTCCCTTAGAATCCCCCCCTCCCCCCGATATCAACACACACTCTTAATAGTGGTTCTTTTCCTTTCCAATTTCCGGCTTAGAAATGAAAGCTACTCCACGTGCCGGGCAAGTCTATTAGCACCTCAGTGTGAGTAATGCAATTTCTTCATAAATTCTCAGAATCTGAGAAAGTTTTGGAGGCCTCAGCACCACCTTCTAGAGCAGGGGTCAGCAAATTTTTTCTGTAAAGGGCAAGATAGTAAATATATTAGATTTTGCTAGTCATGTGATTTCTGTCACAAATACTAAAGTCTGCCATTGTAGCATGAAGACAGCCATTTATATTCATAAATGGAACATAGTAGTGTTCCAATAAAAGTTTATTTGTGGACTCCAGAACTTGAATTTCACATAATTTTCCCGTCTTTTATTCTTTTATTTTTTTTCATTTAAAAAGGAAAAAGCCATTCTTACTCATGGATCATACAAAAAGATTTGTCCTATGGGCAAATCTTTTTTTGAGCCCTGCTCTAAAGCACCTCTGTTTAATAGAATCTTCTGTGATGATGAAAATGTTCTATAATACTGAGCACTTGAAATGTGACTAATGCAATGAGGAACTGAATTTTTTATTTTAATTATTTGAAATTGAAATTCAATTTTAAATAGCCACCTGTGACTAGTGGCCACTGTATTATACAGATCTAGAGCTCTGCTATTTATCTGAGCATGATTTGAAACTTCCACTTTTTGTGTCTTTTAAATCAGAATTTTAAATTCTTGTAAGAAAAAGCCTGACTGGCCTAGTTAGGAAAAAAATAACAATGTAATAAACAGTTGGCTTCAGGAACATTCCCTATTGGCTGGGGTAAAGTGGGAGATTTCTTACAGAACAGAGCCTGAAAATGCAACCCAACAGGGGTTTGCTACCATATTCTGAAGTCTTTGCATTTCAAAAAGAGATCCCTAATGGATAGGGAGAGGACTGACTTCAAAATGACACACAGTAGTGTCTCTTGTCTTATATGTTCCAACACCCTCAGTAGATCTAAAACTGCAGATTATATCGAACCCTATATATGCTATGTTTTTTTCCTATACATACATACCTACGATAAAGTTTAATTTAAAAATTAGATACAATAAGAGGTTAACGATAACAACTAATAATAAAATAGAACAGTTACAACAATATACTGTAATAAAAGTTATGTGGATATGGTCTCTCTCTTAAAATATCTTGCTGTACCACACATACAACATGAATACATAGACAAAGGGATGCTCTACATCTCAGGTGAGACATAAATTTCAGGTGAGATTTTTATCATGCTACTAGTAATGGCGCACATTTAAAACTTATGAAGTGTTTATTTCTGGAATTTTTCATTTAATATTTTCAAACTGTGGTTGACCATGAGTAACTGGAAGTACAGATAAAAGGGAGCTACTGTATTGTTGGTAACATCAGAGTAGGAGAGAGATTTTGTGGCTGTACCACATTTCAGAACTCCTTAATTTATACTACAATGTTGACTTGCATAAACCCAGGCCCATCAGAGAATGTGATTGTTTTAAAATATGCTACATGTGTAGTCAGTCAGCAGGCATTATTAAACATCTGCAATATCTTAGGCACAGGGCTAGGTGCCTTCACAGATTTTCAGATTTATTTGAAACTTGCCTTCACAAGTTTTATTTATTCTTCATCTAATGAAAGTTCTCACACAGAATGCTATTTTGTGAAGAATTAAAATGAAACTAAATGCTCTCATCATGAAAATAAGGTGAATTATTATTCTGTTACAGAAAGCACTTCAAGATTTTATTATGAAAAAGCTAGAGTTGTAGCCTCATATCAACTTTTGAAACTGAAAAAATTTATTAACATTTAGAGCTTTGACTTTACAAATTAACTACATATTACCAGCTTAAGCTGCTAGTCATTCTTACCTTCTATTGGGGACTCCCTACCATTTCTAGAAACTCCTTTATTTGTTTGATGGGTGCATTGGAGGTGGGGATATTAATTCTGAATGAGAAATCAGGTAAGGCACCACTGACATTGCATCTAAGACTTAAATGGTAAGAAGGCATTAATTGGGAAGATTTTGGAGCAGAGATTTCCAGGAATAGTGACTTCAAGGGCTCTAAAGCAGGAATGAGCTTCCTTTGCTAAGGGAAGGAAAAGTGGCCAGAGAGGTTTGGAGTATAATGTAGCAGGAAAGTGTGGAGAAGTGAATTCTGAAGATGGTCAGTGGTCAGATCATGAAAGAAGGCATGTTAAACACTCAGCACAGACCCAGGAAGGTACCTCCTGTTAGCATACAATAAATACAAGTTACATCACTGATTTTGAAGAGGAAGGACTGTTTGTTTATGGCTGAGTTGAAGGTGAAGGATTAGCCAATGGATATGCATCCAACTGAAATAGAAAATAGGTTTATAGAATCATGTCCCCAGCTTCCCTCAAGGTATCACAGACCAAGTAGTTCAGGATGCAATACCTCATTTGGAGCTCAGCAGGGAAACGCAGTTATCTAGACATCTCTGACTGTGAATGAGTTGAATCTCTTTTAGTCTTCTGTAGGGTTTTAAAAAAATCTCAAAATGCTGGTAATTGGAAGGGCTCATATGACCAAGAAAAACTAGCATATCAAATCATAGAAGATGTAGAGCCAAGATATCTAACACAACAGCGATTTTTTTCTGAACAGAAATCAACAAAAATTCTAAAGAACTGAAAAGTAAAACAGCAACAAATCAAAACAGTTTAACAAAGCTTTTAAATCACTGGAATCCCAAAGAAGCTGCATATGCAACATAATCTGTAGTCTGATTGCTTGGCTGTGGAGCCTGGCACAGCAACCAACTTTTTGAATCAGAGTTTGGAGAGGTGCTACAACAACAATGTTTTAAATTTCTATGAATGAAGACAAAACCAGAATTTTGTGATACATGGAGATAATTCCTTTACTTCATAATAATGTTTGGAAATATACCTATGAACAGGGAATTTGCAAGGTAGTATTTTCCATGGTCGACATTGAAACCATTTTGAACAGATTTATTTATGATGGTCAAGTGGGGATGACAATTGTTACTACAAATGCAGGCACAGTTGACACTGTAGACAGAATGTGACTTGATGAGCCTGTTCAAAACAGTCAATTCAGTCATACAGACCACTGGTTTGAGGTCTCTGCCTGGCACAAAGGTGGTGTGATAT